>NC_056741.1:813198019-813298045 GCF_019279795.1 Protopterus annectens | reverse complement strand
AAATAGAAGCCAAAAGAGGAGTCAAAGGCAGACAAACAGAAATACCTGAAAGGTGAGCTTTAACTGATGAGTATGCCAACCCAGCATGGAGCATGTCACACAAAGAGAAAACCAAAGTAACTTTCCACAGAAAGTGGATACTGGTTACGAGCAATACACCAGAAAGAAAATCTCTTCCATTTGGATAAATACGATTTCCTGGTAGTGGGTTTCCTTGCCTCCTGCAGAAGTTAAAGCATGTTCTCCGGGAAAAAAAAGGTGCCTAGGAATCAAAACCCTGTCACCCAGAGTCAGATAACAGTGAACAAGTGAGGATGGATGAGACATCCCTTGTCTTGTGTGAGTAGGTCCACCCTGTGAGGTAACTTGTAGTGACTGCCCTTTGCTAGCTGCAGAAAAGGGAATCAATGGTGTCTGGGTCAAAAGGGAGTTGCCAACAAAATATTTGGATAGTCCTGTTCCATCTTGAACAGGACCCTCGGTATGAGAAGGAGAGGGAAGGCAAAGAGAAACATGCCCTTTCAAGAAAAACAGACTGTGTCCACCTTCCATGCCGGAGGACATGGGACGTGGGTGCAAAAAACAGGAAGTTGTCATTTCATAGAGAAGGCAAAAAGATCTACCTGAGGAGTACCCCACTGGTTGACAATGTCCAGAAACACATCTCTGTGAAGCATCCACTCCTGAGTCTGTGTTATGGACCTGCTCAAAGAGTCTGCCCCAAGGAGCTATTCTGAAGGAATAGCCTGAAGAGTCACCCAATACTGGACAGCCAGATTTCAAATCTGAACAGCTAGTCTGCAGAAGAGGCAAGACCGTGCCCCCCCCCCCCCAACTTGTTGATGTACCACATCACTGTAGTATTGTTTGTAAAGATTTTAATAGGCCCTGGAAGGAAGGGAGCATGGAAGGCCTGGAAGGCCTGAAGAGCAAGAAGGAAGCTCTCATCTCCTTGATGTTGACAAGTTTTGCCCTCTAATGAGGGGACCAAAAGCCCTGAGCCTTTAGAGGGCTGAAAGCAGCCCCCCAGCCCGCATCTGAGGCATCCAAAAAAGTTCTTGAGAGGGGCCTGGGGGTTGGAAAGAAAGCCTTGGGTTAAGATACAGCTGATGAATCCACCAATGAAACTCTAGCCTGAAGCATGGAAGAAGAGGCACTAGAAAGCCCAAAGGATGAGAATGCTGAAGCCATACTGACTTTAGGAACCACTGTAGCTTTCTTATATTGAGCCTGGCTACAAAAGTATAGGAAAGGTGGAAGCCAAGTAACCCACAACCCTTATAAACTCCCTGGCCGAAACTAAGATCCGAGGAAGAAGGGATTGAAGAGACAACTAGAGTCAGGGTCTTGGGAGGCGACAAGGATGCTAGCAAAGGGATGGTGTGGAGCCTGCACCTGAAAAAAACATGATTCTGAGGATTCTGAAGGATTTCTGGAAATTTACTGCAAGTAGCAAATAGCACAGTGGAGGTGCTGAAGCAGCGTCTATGGAGAGGAAGCCTGAATGAGTAGGTTGGTCAAGTAAGGAAAGATTTGGATCCCCCTCATCTTGCAAAAGGCAGTTACAGGAGTGAGGCATTTGGTTAAGACCCTTGAGGGAGTAGAGAGGCCAAAGGACAAAGCAAAGAACTGAAAATGCAAAGAAGAAACAGAGAAAAACAAACTTCCTGCAACAGAGATGAATAGGAATGTAAAGACAGGCATGCTTGAGATCCAGAGAGACTAAGAAAGCTTGAGATAGAAGAGGAAACAGGGTCTGAAGGGACTGCATTTGAAAGGAAGAAACCTTCAGAAAGGTGTTGAGCTGAGAAAGATCCAGAATGGGCCTCCACATGCCTTCTTTCTGGGAACCAGAAACATTCAGGAATAAAACCCCTTCCCCCTTTAAGAAGCAGAAACTGCTTGGATGGTGCTTTGAGGTAAAAGGTTCTCAAGTACATCTGGAAAAAATGGCAGCTGTTCCTCTATTGGTAGATCTCTTACCACTTCGTAGGGTGCACCTAGGGTATTGTTAATTTGATAGTGTGAAGGGGCATTGTTTTTATCAAAGGGAATGATGACTGATTTCTTTGCGTTCTGTTTGAGACCATGACTAAGACACCAGTGGTTGATCTGCTTAAGACCCTCCTGAAGTACACAGCCATCATTTGGGAGATTCAATAACTGCACCCAGTTTGCAGTCATCCCTAAACTTGGTCAGCCACAGACCCTTAGTTTCAGCCTGAATTTCTGAGAAGTATATACCAAACAGTAAGGGGGCCCAGTACTGACCCTTGTGGCACCCCGCTGGGGACAGGTCTGCTAGCTGATGTAGAGTGTGAATGTCACTGAAGTGTAGGTGCACTTTCCTAAATTGTCTGGTGTTCTAGACAATCTGGGGGATGAACCAAAGAACTTTCCTCCAAAATATCCTTTAGGGTGACAGCTGCCACCATGATAATCACCCAATGTTACCAGTCCTTTGGGGGGGGGGGGGCATGATCTTCTCAGGTTTCCTAGGTATAAGTTCCACCATGTCTGCTTCCTTCCAAGCCCTCAAGGGCACCAGGTTGATAAGCAAGTCCACAGGGGAAACCACTCAGGACGTGGATGGACCCATACCAAAGGTCTCCAGAAATACTGATTCCTCCAGAGAGGGGGATTCTGCTGTCTAACCCCTGCACTGATGGAGTTCCATAAGATCACCAAAAGCAGTGCCCCCACAGGGGGACTTTGGGGAGCCCTTTCCTACGAGGTCTGTATACTCAGTGAGAGATTCCTCTATAAAACCTAAGTGGCTCCTCTTGCACTGACGTTTACCATAACTGTCCCAAATCAGGGAATCCAGGGGGGAAGGAAAAGAGGCAGGGACCTCTCTGGATGCAGAATGGCTTGGAGGCTTGGAAGTGTGGCTGTCCAGAGCATCTCAATACATGCCCACAGGTTCAAACAAGACAACAGTGGAGGTTTCCCAGCTGTTGCAGAGCACTCAGTCTCTGGCCTGGAGAAAATCCTTTCAATGATATCTAAGGTAGAGTTCGATGCTGCCCGCCTGGAACCAACAACCCTGGGATCTGAGAAACACACGGAGCTGCTTCACTCAACAGCCAACACAACCTGCTCCAATGCCATGACTGGAGTTGATCTGTTGAGTGTCTAGGCTCAGAGAGGAAGAGATTAACCCGATCCCAAACTCTAGCACTGAACTCTCAGCTCTGAAGTAAACTTGGCTACAGCAATGTTGTTCTACAGAATACCAAGGTAGGTCTTGGTTCTTGAAGCAACCAAGCCATCAGCTCACCCGGGTGGAGGCAAGGCAACCATATCCACACACCCCAGTGCCAAAGAACCCAAGGCAGGAAAGACAAGTGGTGGACCTGAACCCTAAGGTACTGGAGTAGAGGCAATGGGTTAAATACTATCTGAATCTGGGCCTGCAGGAAAGACAACATCAGTTGCTCCAAATCTGAAGGCCTAAGACTCTTGTATGAGTGGACAGACTGAGCTGCTGAGGGTTTTGAAGCCAGTCATTCTGTAGCTGGATCTGCCAGTTGGAGCCAATCAGAAAAGCCTAGATCCAAGATGAAGAGGCAGAGGACTCGGTTGACAACTAACTTGCAGTAACAGGAGGAAAAATGGGACTGGATACTACCTGAACTTCCCTCCTTTATCAAGCAGGGACTTGCACAATGTGTGTGTGTGTGTGTGTGTGTGTGTGTGTGTGTGTGTGTGTGTGTGTGTGTGTGTGTGTGTGTGTGTGTGTCAGAGAGAGAGAGAGATTTCCCCAAAGTTGGCACCACCATGCGAGATCGGTTCCAAGAAGAAGGAAGTGACGTTTGAGCTGAAGTAGCTATAAGAGCAGAAAGTGAATAGATGGAGCAGTCTGCATTCAAGTATGAGGTACTGAGGCAATAAATGTACTGACTGTGTGCATCTTGAAATGGCATTTTGTGGCCACACGCTACACATTTTTTAAACCCCTTCTCCTTATCCATCAAGAAAGGCTAAAACACCACTTGTCTAAGGATAGCAAAAAATGGCAAAGGCACACACCAAGCAACTAACACCAAACAACTAACCTACTACACCTACGATCAAGGGAAAGGTACTACAAAAGAACTTTTTTTTCTTTAAATAGATTTGACAAAGGGTGGGAACACCACAGGCTACAAACACTACCTTAGAAAAAATCCCTACAGACACTGACCTAACCATAACTAACACACCCCACTACAAAAGGTTGAGAATGAAAATACTTAGTAAAATACAAAAAAAAAAAAAAGACAGTATTCAAAGGAAACAGCTTTTCCAATGATGGCATTCACAATTGAGCTGCAGTTCCAGGAGGCAGTAAGAGAGATCTGGGGTAGATAGGCAGAAGCAAGATACTATGGGCATCGGACAAGGAGCTCCATGGTTGAAGTCTTTTGTAATGGTCAGCCTCAGATCAAGGTTGGATCCGATAACCCACAGGATGAAGCCAGATGGGAAAGACATTGGATCAGTTGTTAAAAAGAAAAACCTACGTAAGGTACACTGTGCAAAAGAAAAATGTTTAAACAGTTTTGTTTCTGTTAATATTTGTGTGCCTATGTCTTAAGTGATAATTTAATAAAGTGCGTTAAAAAAAACACAAAAAAATCATTAAAACCATGAAGACAGGATGCAACTTCAAAGGAAAAACTTAAAACAAAATTGAAAATGCATTCTCTAAAATATTACTTAACAGATGTCCTCTTCACTACTGCAGTTTTCTTCCCTAAAGGGATCTCCTGTCAAGGATAGCCTAACATTCAGCCAGTATACCAGAGACTTTAGATTTTAGAGGAGCTGTACGTCATATGTATGCTCCCCTGCATGGGTCATAAAGGTGACATATGGATGCAAATACTCAAAACTGAATTGTTCCAGGAGGAACAAAACACCCCCAACAACATCGAACATGTACGTCCAGAAGAAATAAAATTCAGAAGGGAAGGAAACAAGAGCAACAAAAGACAAGGGCAAGAGCTATAAGGGAGGAGGAAGAAGGGAGGAACCAAATACTGTCAACAGTGAAGAGAAGGACATCTACTTTTATGGTAAGATTTTGCACAACTGTACTATGTCCTTCCATATTTCTGTTTCAGTATTCTTCACTGAAGGGAGAACACAGGAGCTAAAAAGACAACTGGAAGGAAGGCATAGAACAGCCCTCTACAAGCCCTTGCAAAATAGCCCTGGCAAAATCTGCCCTGGCCCTGGAAACAACAGCCAAATTGTAATGCTTAATAAAAGTATGAATGGAGGACCAAGTAGCAGCTTCAAGGATGGAAGCTGTGCCCAAACCCTTGAAAGAGGCAACCACCCTTGTAGAATGTGCCTTCAAAGACGAAGAAAGACACTTCCCATAGAAGGTAGTACAAAAGAAAATGGACTTGGAGATCCAAGAGAAAAAGGTTTGCTGGTAAACACCTAAAGCCAAAGTCCTGGAATGAAATAAAACAAGAAGTTGCTCAGATTTGCAAATAACCTTTGTTTTATCCAAATAACATCTGAGCTGCCTATGCAGGTCCAAGGTGAGGTGAACCTTCTTACTGGCAGTCTGCAGAGAAGGAACATTACTCAAACCGCTGAATCACTTACAAATGCCTTCTACCAGCACCTACAGGACTGCATGGATCAGGCAATCCCAAACAAAACTAAGACTCTCTGTACCAAAGGCAAGCGTCCAGTCTGGTGGACCCCAGCCATAAACAAGCTCTACAACAAAAGGAGGAAGCTACTACAAGATAGAGCAAAATCCTTGAAAGGTAAGACACCTTTGATCATTATAAGTAAAAAACTAAGAGCTCTCATAAAATCATCCAAGGCAAATTTTGAGAGAAAAATCGCCAAGGACTCTAAAGAGAATCATAAGGCCTTCTTTAGCTATGTTAGAAACCTAGGAGGAAACTCCCAGATATGCTCAGAATTAGTTCAAAATGATGTGAAAATTACTGAACCTACACACATTGCCAACATACTGGCTGACAGGTTCAGTGCAAACTTCTCCCCTCCCCAAAGGAGAGATATCTATTCCAGAGGATTGTAGCCCCCAAACATCTCCAACGCCCAGATGAGAACTACCCTCACTAAGGCAAAAACACAGCATCCATGGGACCGGATGGTGTCCCCGGCTGTGTGCTTCATGAACTCAATGAGGAATTAAACCCACAGTTAGGACAGCTGTTTAATCTTAGCCTCACCTCAGGATACGCACCCAAGGAGTGGCGCCTTGGCGACTGTGGTCCCACTTCATAAGGCGGTGCCTCCACAGACCCTGGAAATTACCGCCCCATTAGCTTGACAAGCCTTATCTGCAAAGCCATGGAGAGGATCATAATGGAACTCATAAATAAAGACATAGGGAACTTGCAGACTTTGGATCCAACTCAGTTTGGCTTTGTCAAAGGCAGATCCTGCCTCTTAAACTTGGTTGACTTTTTGAGACAGTCACCAAGGCCATTGATGAGGAAAGGCAGTCCATACAGCCTACCTCGACCTGGCAAAGGCCTTGACACAATACCCCACTCAGGTATCATCGAAAAACTCATCAGCTTGAATGTAAACCCATACATCACAAGATGGGTTGCAAACTGGCTAAGTGACAGAACCCACAGGGTCAGAGTTGCTGGAGCCATGTCAGACTCAAAGCCTGTCACAAGTGGTGTCCCACAGGGCTCAGTCCTGGGTCCACTCTTGTTCGGCATCTACTTTTCTGAAGTACAAGCAAACACAGGAGGGTTATGGCTGACAAAGTTTGCAGATGACTGCAAACTGGGCCATAGTCGAAAACACATCTGACACAGATATCCTCCAGAAGGGCCTCACAGAAATGGATAACTGGTGCCAGAGCCATGGCCTGAAGTTAAACGCCAAAAATGCATAGTCATACCCTTTGGGAAAAACAAGGCTACCCCTAGCTACCATATAGGTGGCAATCCACTGAGCACAGAAAAAGTCATCAGAGATCTGGGGACCCAGGTTCACAGTAGCCTTCGCTTGACACTCATGTTGCTAAAGTAGTTAGGAAAACCTTCTATATCACCCACCTGATCATGAAGGGATTCACATCTAGATCAAGGAGGTCATCGTCCCCTGTACTCATCACTTATTAGACCTATGATTGAGCACAATGCCCCGTTCGGAATGTATCTGACCAGACACCTGCTGCAGCTTGAAAGGCCCCAAAAGTTCCTCACCAAAAGGATAAAGGGTCTCAAAAATATGTCTTATGCTGCCCGACTGAAAGAACTCCAGCTCTATTCAGTCTCATACCGCTTGCTCAGAGGTGACCTGTGCCTGACATATAAGGCCATGTCAAACCCAGATTTGATGAATATGCTTCACCTCAAAAATCTAGATCCCTCAGAACCACAAGGGGGAGACTTAAACCTTGACACGGTTATAAATAGAACGTGCTGGAGGGACAGATTCATCACCCAGAGACTCCCTATGCTGTGGAACAAAATCCCGGTACATGTGAGGCAGAGCACCTCTCTGGTCTTGTTCAAGAGGAATCTTGACCAATGGATGGGAGATTGCAGATATACCCCAGGGATTACTTCAGCGTCACTGCTTGACAGAGGCACAGCAAAATGATAGGCATAGTTTTTATTCAAACTAAAGGGGTGGCGAAAGCCACATAACTATGGGCTAGGCTTATAAATGCCCTTGGGCAGATAGCCTAGTATGAACCTATGAACCTATGAACCTATGAACTGATTAAGCACTTTAGGCATAAAACGATTAGCATGAAGCTACATCCTGTTCCTGTGAAAAACTTTACTGAATAAAGCTCACTCACTCTGTCATAGACTGCTGTGAGGGAAAGGTTAGTTTTGTTTTTGCTTTCTTGTATTTTGCCTTCTGTTTTATATACTGTGGTTTATTTTCCTTACACTGTGTTTTTACTTGTATTTTGCTTTAAAGTGCTTATTTAAACGAGGAAAGAGATCACAGCTGTCTCTCATGAGTCACACAGAAATTGAATTTTCCCTCACCTGCCTTTGCTGGTGCTGTTGCAACTCCGGTCTTTCTGGCTGCCTGCCCATTATGTTAAGTTGGGCATATATTTATCTCCCTCTCCTCTTCCATTGGTTTCATTCTGAAAAATTATAAACTTTTAATATTGTGAAATCACTTCCCATCAGCTATTCAAATTTACTGACCATCCCACTGCATTCCTCAGAACCAGAATTCAAAGTGCTCATCCCTTCCAATCTACCTTGCACTTTTAAAATTAGTGGCTCTCCACTTAGATAGCTGAAGCTTGTTAGCCCATCTTTCATATCTACCTGCTTAGTGCACACTGAAACTCTTAGGATATTAACCCATTTTCCACTCTACTTTTAACATCTGCAACACATAGTCCAAAACCACCAATAATTGGAGAGCCTATATTCTGCACCTCAGTAGTTATCTTTGAATTAGTGTTTGTTTTGCTGCCTGAGAGAGAAAGAGCATAGGGATATCACTTCCTGGAGACTGCCGATCACTAGAAAGCCTAAAAACTGCTTCATGGGTCCCATCTTGGAATCTGTGCTAATATTTTGCTCCTGGTAAGAGAGGGAGCAGAGTGCATCGATTCCCAACTAGTTCTGATTGGGCAGTGAGTTTTTGTTGGACCTTCCTGACTGAGGTCTTGAACAGCAACCAGACCAGTCATGGAAAGGCTACAACAAGCCTACAGGCCCTCGCATAATCTGCGACAAGACTGTTGATCACAAAGAGCCTGTGGTCTGATTCTCATCTTAGGATTGGTGTTACTGTTTTCTTTCTGGTGAGACGAGCAAAGGAGCATTATATCCCAACAGCATGAAGCTGTGTTGAGACCAGCACTAGTAGTAGCCAAGCAGTAGCAACTCGGGTTAATCCTCTCTTTTTATCATTCTTGACAAAGCTTTTCTTTTTCTTTTCACTAAGTACTGCTTTGCTGTTGTCTTAACCCAACTTTAGAGTATCTCCTTAAACACTTCATCCATTAATTATCAAGGTCTACTTATTAGTTTTGCCTCAATTGTTTGGTAATGCCCTGTATAGACACCTGAGTTTATTTTTCCCATAAAAGTACCCTTGAAATTTCACCAATACCTAGAGGCACACAGGACAAGCACTGCCCCCAGAGTTGCAAAACATATACTGCTGACATTATGTTATGTTCTCATTGCAACAGTCTAATTAATAAATAAGGGCCTGCCACCATGAACACGAACTTTCCCACTATCTCTTATCAGATTCGTGAATATGGGCATCTTGAGGCAATGTAGAAACTGCCTCATGCTTACTAACAACTAGCTAATTCTCAAACAACAGATATGGTATGTGAAAAATGTATTTACATAATGTCACTGGAGGCGAAGCTCTCGCATAAAAGCACTCAATGTCAGTCAAGTTGTCATTAGTAATCACACTGCACCAATCACACAGTTCAAAGCAGACAGAGATATGGTCGGGCACTTAAATGGAACCTTCCTAAACCCCAAAGACCTACACAAAGTACACAAATACCCTCAAGCAGCCTCAAATGCACTCTTTCAAAACACCAACACAAACAGCCACATCTCATAGAGCATCTACTTAATTATAAACACGCCTACAATTTGTTCTACTAAGACAGCCCATTAACATCTTAAACTATGAAATATTTATGGAAGAATCCTTTTCAGAAGCTAAAAAAAAAAGTTATGCACTCACCATAACATTCCATGTTTGCTGTCCATCTCGCCTTCATTCTCACTGGTTGGGTTCAGAACTTATCCTCGGTTCCAACTTGGCCATATACTAAAGCTAGTGGTCTTCAACTGGCTCGTGGTTGTATCCCTATCCCATCATGCTCGAGTGAAGCTCCCCTGATCTTGTTTGCTGATAACCCCAGTTATCTAAGGTAGTATTACATCTTATGAAAACAATGAAGAAGGTTAGAGATACTTGCCAAATGAAAGAACCACTTGGTCCTCCAGGAGCCATAGGCAGGGGGAAGGAGAGTGAGATGTAAGAATGAAGGCGAGATGGACAACAAACATGGAACATTATGGTGAGTACATAACTTCTTTATGTTATGTTGTCCTATCTCACCCTTCATTCTTACTGCTTGGGGCAGTGTCCCTAGCACCATATTTCCTGGTTGGCTCACAGGAGTATATTCTTCAGGACAGTGGACCCAAAAGAGGCCCTGTCCCTGGAGGCCAAATCTACTTAGTAATGAGTGATAAAGGTATGAGGCCTTGCACAAGTCGCAGCAGCACAAATGGCATCAAGTTGCAGCCTAGCACGAAAGGCAGAAGAGGTTGCCATGGCTCTCGTAGAATGACCCTTGACTTTATAGGGAAGAACTTTGTTGTTAGAATTATACACAAAGATAATACAATCTTGAGAGCCATTTCGAAAGTGTGACCTTAGATACAGGAGCACTTATCTTTGCTTCTGAAAATGAAACAAAATCAAATTTCCTGAAGTCTTTTGCCTATGTAAGTAAAAACTTAACTGTTTGCGTACATCCAGTTGGTGAAGCATATATTCTGCCTTGTTGCCATAGCTGGGAAAAAAGACTGGTAGCTCTATGGAGTGATTTACGTTAGACTCTGAGCATACTTTCAGTAGGAAGGATGGGTTTGTTCAAAGGATTACTCTGTCTTTGTGGAAAAGCATACATGGTGGCTTGATCGATAATGCTTGTAGCTCTGAAACCCTTCTAGCAGAAGTGATGCCAATCAACATACTTGTGTTCCATGTTAAAAAAAAATTAGATCACATAATGATGCAGGCTCAAAGAGGGGAAGAATCAAACAGGATAAAACACAGTTTAGGTCCCATGGTGGTAGAGGGGTTTTTATGGGTGGATTTAACAGGTTAATGCCCTTCAGGAAGGCTATGCATAGTCTGTGAAACATCAGATTTGGGGCCAAATCACTTGTATGGAAATTGGATATTGCTGCTAACTGCACATGAATGGTAGCTGCAGCTGCATCTTCATTAAATAGTTTTGTCAGGAATTCCAGAATAGATGTTATTGGAGCAGAAAAGGGGTCAATGTGTTTACTTAATGCCCAGGAAGAAAATATTTTCCATTTACTCAAATATAATTTTCTTGTTGAGGCTTTATGAGAAAAGATCAAGATATGTTTCACAGAAGTAGGAAGGTAAGGAAGCCTGGCTATATTTGGAATCGGAGCAGCCAAGCTGTCAGTCTGTGGGTTTGAAGGCAAGGGTGGAGCGTTCTGGACGTATGAGTCAGAAGGTCTGGAACTGGGTCCAGAACCCACGACTCCACCTGAAGATGAGGCCAAAGGAAGGGGAACCAAATCTGATGAGGCCAGTATGGGGCAATGAGAATCGACCTGCTCAAGCTGGCTTTTCTGGAGAACCTTGGGTATCGGAGGGAAGGCATAAAGGAGAGCCAAGGGCCAATCATGTACAAGTGCATCCACTGGCAACTCCCCCGGAGGGGGGAATCAGAGAAAAACAGCTGCTGCATTTGGCATTCATGGATGTGGCAAAAAGGTCGTAGCAAGGCCGGCCCCATTTGTGGAAGATCATCTCTGCTACTTCTTGTTTTAGGGACCACTCGTGAGGCATGAGAATTGCTCTGCTGAGTTTGTCGGCTATCATGTTGAATTTCCCTGGCATGTGCATTGCTATTAGAAAGCGGTGGGAGAAGATCGCCCACTGCCACAGACTCAGGGTCTCTCGACAAAGGGCATAAGACCTGGTCCCTCCTTGTTTATGTACCAGACAACCAACATGTTGTCTGTCTGTACTGCAATTCCTCCCAGTGGGAGAGAGTCTTGAAGTGCTTGCAATATCAAAAACACTGCTCTCATCTCTAAGATACTGATGTGCAAATGGGCCTCGTGATCCCGCCAAGTGCCTTGGAGTGTCCCTCCCAGATAATGCCCCCACCCTATCTGGGATGCGTCTATGGTCACTGTGGCTACAGGCTGTGGATGAAAAAAGGGTTGACCTGATGTCACATGACTGGAGTGAATGCACCAGCAAAGGTCCTTTTTGCAGGACTCTCAACAGAATTTGGTGAGACATAGGTAGTTCCTACAATGACCACTGAGTGAACAGTAGCGCCTGCAGAATTCTCATGTGCATGCATGTTAATGGAACTAAACTTATCGCTGCCACCACGGTTCCCAAGACTTAAAACTGTTCTCACCTGTACTCTCATCTTGTAGAGAAGATTAGAGACTTGCTGTTTCAGAACTAAAACTCTTTCTGTAGGAAGTTTTGCTCCTATAAACACGGTACGTTACGATGGCAACAAGGCACATTTTTCATAGTTTATTGTGATCCCTAGGTGAGAGCAGAGAAATAATCTGGTGTCTCTTGTTTCCAGTAGTAGATGCTTGGTGGTGGCAGTTAGGAGCCAGTAGTTTAGATATGGAAACACTCGGAATCCTAGACGTCTCAGGTGAGCCATGACTACTGCCATACACTTGGTGAACACTCGGGGTGGTGGGGGTGGGGGGGTGTAGTGAGACCAAAGGGCAGAGCTTGAAACTGGCAATGACTGGCTCCCAGCTGAAAACGCAGATGACTCCTGGATGGCCTGTCCATCTTTACGTGGTAGTACGTATCCTGGAGGTCTATAGAGTACATCCAATTGTCTTTTCCCAGAAAGGGAAGAATCGACTGCAGTGCTAGCAACTTGGTCTTTTTTACGGATTTGTTTAATTTGCTGAGATCCAAAATGAGCCTCCAGTCCCCTGTTCTTTTTGGCACTAAAAAGAATCTAGAGTAAGTTATGGTTCTTATTTGGTCTGCGAGGACTCTCTGGATAACTCTTGTCTAGCAACTTTTGAAATTCTAGAGATGCTTGATCCTTTTGACTGGGTGGAACATCTGGGGTGTTCTTTATGTTTGGGACGGGAAGGTTAAAAGGTATGTAGTAGCCTCTGGATAGGATACTTTGTACCCACTTATCTTGTGTTATTTCCAGCCAGGCTTCTAAGTACAAAGATAATTGACCCCCAACTGCCTCCAGAGATGGACAGACGGGCCTCCGTTCAGAAGCGTGGAAAGGACCTAACACAGAAAGAATCCCTGTCGCCCTGATTTTGCGCCCCCCCCCCCTTTGCCACATGGACAGAGTCTTCCATTCATACTTCCCCCTCTACCCTTAGGGGAAGAGTCCCCATGTGTCCTGAAAACCTCTCTGGGATTTACGGAACCGCACCTTTCCTCCTTTCTGACCTTTTGGATAAGGTCTAGATGATATGGAAAAATGGACTCCCACGGCAGAGAGTTTTCCCTTCTTTCTTGTTCACACCTGGTTAGTGTGTCCTTGATTTTTGGCCCGAACAGGTATGAGCCATTGAAAGGGGCATTAATAAAGGAAGATTTAAAAGGTTCCGCAAGTCACACAAGCGCATCCAGGAATGTATCCTTGGGGAAATTCATGAACCCGCTGCTCTGCTTGCTCCATCTGCTGCATAAGATATGCGCATCATGGAGGAGTTGATCACAGAGTTTAAGGTGGAGAGCTGAGAGGAAACCTGGTCTGATACTCCTGCAGCTACTGTACACCTTGGAGAGCATCTCCTAGCTCCTTCAGAAGATTTCTTTGCAGCCTTGTGAAAAGCGTCACATAATTCAGCGATCTGAGTGCAAATGTCACTGAAGAAAACGTGCAATTCCTGTATCTGTCCATTGTATGAGACTCCTTGCTCAGTGGATGGACAGACTAGGATGTTTCGGAAAGTTCCTTTTTGGTGGCTGCTGCCACCACCATATCATCTACAGGGACACCCTTAGTCAGGAAGTCTTTATCAGAATGGGCTGTGATGAACTTATTTGGCCTCCGAGGGACAGGTTCCACTGTGTCTGGAGACTCCCACACCTTTTGACTAACTAGTTTCATTAAGTTCGTCAAAAGGCGGAGACACCAAAGTGGCTAATGGGTGAGACCCAAAGGCCTTCAGATAAAAAGCTGCCTCATCAGAAGGGTTGATGGTCTTCCCAGCCGCCTCTCTGCTTAAAGATTTCTAGGATGTCTGCAAAGCAGACATCCTCAGAGGGCAACTGTGGGGACTCCTCCCGACCCGAGGTCTGCGTCAGAGGTGCTTCCTCCTGCAGAGGCTCTTAGGAGGGACCTCTTCAGAAGGGTATTCTGGAGAGGTTTTAGAAGAGAGAGGTTCACCTGATGGGGTACTCTAAGGCATAGGGTCTCCAATGGTCTCTGGATGGTATGGTGCCGAGACAAATGCCGGTGTTTTAGGGGGAGGAATGTCGGAACCTTTGAGTAGAGCCGTTTCTGGAGACAGCACTCTCATCAGCTCGAAAGCCCCACCCTACCCTGATTCGAGGAGATCCCCGGAACCAAGGGGGTTGGCTCCGAAGCTGATGTAGGAGCAAAGCTCATCCGCACTGAAGCCCCGAGACGTAAGTTTGGATCAGACTCCCCTCTCCGGACACGACTGCAGAGCTCTGGCTCCTATACTCCTCGGACTGGACTGAGGATGTCGGGGCAGAAGATCCCAAGATGGGTCTTGGCACCAATGGTTATACAAAGTACAGTTGTGTACACTTACCATAAATGTAGATGTCTGAGTGCATTCACTGCTGCAGTCATCACATTTGGGTTATCTGCTTGCAGTAGCCCTCAGTCGGCCTGATAAACAAAGTCTTGGGTCCTGCATCGGTTGCTGTCCCTTCTTCTGTGACGTCAGGTCATCAGGGGGTATAAAATATGCAGCCAACGCCATTACATCAGTTTTTCTTGCCCCAGATGTCAGGTGCCCCCCTAATGGGAAGCAATTAAATCTATAAATATACAAGGTTATACCTCCAACAAATAAGCAAATACACCAAAAAGCTTTTGAGCATAATAAAGGACAGTAGAGGTATAGCCAAAAGAAGTAAGGGGGCTGGAGAGAGGGTAACCAAGACTGCAACAGTGAATACACTCGAACATCTACATTTATGGTAAGTGTACACAACTGTACTATGTTCTTTGTGTTTCATTGTTGCAGTCATCACATTTGGGTAGATTCCCTAAGCTAAGGACGAGAGGAGGAATTTAGACAGCATTAGGGCCAGCTATAAGGCCCTGCAAGACTGCAGTGGCAATGCCAGCTCTGGATTTAGAGAAAATTGGCAGATGGTAATGCTTGGTGAAAGTACGTACAGAACTCCAGGTAGCAGCTTCTAGGATGTCCCTAGTAGGGATGCCTCTGAGAAAGGCTGTAGAGGTAGATGCAGCCCTGGTTGAGTGGGGTGTAATCCCCTGTGAGATAGGTTTACCACGGTGTTTGTAACAGAAATGAATGCAATGGCCTATCCATTTGGAAATGGTTTACTTTGAAATAGCCTTCCCCTCTGCCCCTGCAGCAAATGCCACCAGCAGTTCGTCAGATTTCATTTGAGGTTTAGTCCTGTCCAAGTAGAATCTAAGTAGTCTGTGCACATCTAAGGAGTGCAGCATCCGTTCCCCTTTGTTCTGTGGATTAGGAAAGAAGATCAGCAAATGAATGGACTGACTGAGGGCCACACTGGATACCACCTTGGGCATGAATGAGTGATTGGTCCTGAGAGACCCTATCCACATGAAAGATGATGAAAGGCTCCACTGCCATGAGGGCCTGTAATTCAGATACCCTTCTTGCTGAAGTGATTGTTAAAAGGAAAGCTGTTTTCCAAGAAAGGAATTTTAAGTCTGCAGTAGCAGCTGGCTCGAAAGGAGGAAAAGTGAGTTTTTCCAATACAAAGTTACGGTCCCAGGCTGGAGTTGGAGCTCTCCTGGGTGGTCATAAATTTTTAGCCCCTCTGAAGAACTGCTTGAGCAGTGGATGAGAGAAGAGGGGAGGTTCTGTGCTATAATGAGCTGAAATGGCTGAGGCGTGAATTTTGATGGAGGAGAAAGACAAGCCCTTGTGAAGCATCTCAGTTAAGTATTGTAAAATCCGAGGTAAACTGGGCACTGCTGTGCTCATCCCTTGAGATTGGTTCAAAGCACAGAATCTCTTCTATTTTTTAGCATAAGATTTTCTAGTACTAGGTCTCCTTGCCTCTAAAATGGTATCCATCACTGGTTTACTGAGGGATGGTAAAGGACAGATTAGGTAATTAGCCAGGCTGCTACGTTAAGTGTTTGAAGCGGAGGGTGCAGGATCTGGTTCTCCTGCTGAGACAATAGGGTAGGGAGTCTGGGGCAGGTGCCATGGGGCCAACAGTGACACACTGCACAAAAGGGGGTACACCAGTGTTGGCGTGACAAGTCTGTTGCAATCAAAATCATCCTTGGTTTGTCTTGTTTAATCTTTAGTAGTACTTTGGACAGCAGAGGAAGAGGAGGAAAGGTATAAACTGATAGGTTTTTCCAGCTGAAGGACAGAGCATCCACTTTCCAAGCTTTTGTGGGGAGTCCTTGTGCAAAATTTGTCCAATTGATAGTCCTTGGGGGGGGGGGGGGAGGCAAACAGATCTATATCTGCTTGTCAACATACTGAAACTCCTTGGTTGCATTTTCCACTCATGTGGGTCCATGACGTTTCTGCTTAGTTCGTCTGGCTAGTCTGCAGAGGGGGTAAGAATGTGTACCTCCCTGCTTGTTTATGTACCACATAACAGTGGTGTCCGTCTTTACCGTTAATTGTCCTGGAAGAATGTGGTCCTTGAAGGCTGTCAGAGCATTCTGTACAGCTAACATTTACTTTTGATTGATACGCAGGTGCACTTGATTTGGATTCCATTTGCCCTGAATGCCCTTCCCTGCCAGGTGAGCCCCCCATGCATTGTCCGATGGGTCTGTTAGGGTTTGGGCAGCAGGGGGTAGTGTGAATGGTAGTCCCTTGTTTTGGTGGCAGGCCTCTGCCCACAAAGGAAACTCTAGGCGTAGGCAAGGTATGATAGGAATCATTGCTTCTAGATCCTCAGAATGTTGACACCATAAGCTTTTTAGATACCAATGTAGTTTCCTCATATGCAGCCTTGCATATGGAATAGAAGAATGCAGGAGGCCATGAACCCAAAGGCTTGTAGTATTTGCCTTGCAGATAAGCAGGGTTTTTGTGGCCACTTGTTTGAAGTAGGTTGTTGAATGAATTTGTTTCTCTGGCATGAGGAAATCCATTTGGAAAGTTGTATTCAAGTTTGCTCCCAGTAATATAATTTGTTGACAGGGTACCAGGTGTGATTTCTTTTCGTTTATGGTGTACCCTAAACAAGTTAGCACCCTTTGTACAAAGGCCAGATGATTCAAAAGTATGTCTTGGCTTTCTGCTTGAATTAAACAATCATCCAGGTATGGGTATATTTGAATATTTCTTTGCCTGCAAAATGCAATGACTGGAGCTAGGCACTTTGTGAACACCCTGGGCACAGTAGATAAGGCAAAGGACAGTGCAGAGAACTGACGGTGCATGTAGCCTGCTTTTAAGCGTAGGTATCTTCTGCAAGATTCCCTGATTGGGATGTGCAGGTATGCTTCCTTTAAACCTAGTGTTGCCAACCAGGCGTCTTTGCTCTGCACAGGGAGCAACTGAAGAGTCAGCATCTTGAATTTTGGAATCATCAAAACGATGTTTAGAGTAGACAGATCCAGGATAGGATGCCATGAACTGTCTTTCCTGGGTACCAGGAAAAGTCTCAAGTAGAAACCTTGTCCCTTTTCCTCTTCTGGTACCAACTGAATAGCCCCCATACTTAAGAGAGAAAGTACTTGCTTTTGGGCCTCTGCCCACTGATTTGGGGGTAAATCTGGCCATCCACTTGGTATTGGCAATGTGTGGAAATGAAATCTGTATCCCTGGGACACTATATTTAGAACCCATTTGTTCTGGGTAACGAGTTCCCAGTTATTTGCATGAAGAGCAATCTTTCCCCCCAAAGGGGCAGTTAGTTGAGAAGTGCTTGGAATTTTCAAAAAGAAGTCATTGAGACAGTTTACCACAGGGGGGAGTTTTATTACTCACAGATTTGGAAGTAGAGACCCCCCCCCACTGCTTAGTCCTGTGAGTACCCTGGGACTGAAGGTTGGGAGCTCTGCTGGATCTGGGTTTGGACTGAAGGTCTGGAAGAGGCAGGAAAGGACCAATTCTTGGAAGGCCAATGCCTACTAAATCTTGGAGGTTGTACTTGTAAAAAAATCTTTAACAGTTTTCATAAATTTTGCTTTGAACTCCATCTTTTTAAAGAACTACTTCTGCCTTGTTGCCAAATAGGCGGTCCTGGTTTAAGGGAGCATCCAGTAATTTCGCTTTAACATGATCTGGGCAAGGATTGCTCCTTAAGCCAAGCATGCCTTCTAAGAACAGACCCAGTTACAGCAGCCCTGCAAGATGCCTCTAGTGAATCAAAACCACATTGCAAAGTATGTTTTCCAACTTGTTCAGCTGAGTGCAGTAAATCTTGTAAATCCTTATTTTCAGCACAATCAGGAATCATTATTTTCTGTTTAAGCAAACAGATAATATGCTGCTGATACCTTAACATATGAAACTGGCAGTTTAAGGCCCTAATGGCCAAAGTTGAAGACGTGTATACCTTCTTTCCCCATCTATCCTGCGCC
Source organism: Protopterus annectens (assembly GCF_019279795.1). Lineage (NCBI taxonomy): Eukaryota > Metazoa > Chordata > Ceratodontiformes > Protopteridae > Protopterus > Protopterus annectens. The sequence continues at coordinate 813,279,531 of NC_056741.1, read as the reverse complement.
CTGGAGTCTCTATCAGATGGGGTAGGATTTTTGGCAGTAGTAGCTTTAATACTCTTGGGTCCCTGTGAAATGGTCTTAGAGGCTGCAGTAGGACTTTTAAAAAGGAACTTGTGAGAATCAGGAGCCCTGTAATATCTGTCAGGTTTTCTGGGAGTAAGAGGTAAAGAATCAGAGACCAAACTAGATTCCAAAAAGGCATAATCAACAATGTCAAGTACAGGAGGTTTGGCTAAAGGCCTGTGCTGGGGCATTAGTAAGAAATCCTTAAGCCTCTTTTTAGAATCAGAGAAATCCTGACCTTCCCAACGAAAATGCTCCCTGACAGTATGCAAAGTTTCACCAAAAGAGAAATCCTCTGGGGGAGAAGCAGAGGGAATAGAGTCCTCAGCATCAGAATCCTCATAGGTAGATAAGGGTAAATCCTGATCAGAGGAAACAGAAAATTCAGAATCCTGGTCAGAAGTATCATAAGCAAACTCAGTCCTATGTCTCTTAGAGGGGGAAGGCTGGCTTCCCCGGATTAAAGTAATAAGATATTTAGCCAGTCTTATTTATTTTTTAGGCATAGAGACCTGACCATGCAGTCTGGATGTCAGTTTTCTAGGCACGGTACAAGTTTTAGGCCTTGAAGAAGAAGACGGCATTGGTTTAATACGCAAGTCAGTAGGTCTGAATACACCCTCAGAAGCTGGTGCCTGCACAGCGGCTCTGGACCCATCCAAGGTAGAGACATCTGCAGGTTCCACAATTGAAGCATCTCTCAGCATACTGGATTTCGAATGGATCTCAGTAGAGGCCTGCAAATCGGAAGTAGCGGGTATCAGGGGCTGCGAAAGCGCCTCACTGAGTACCAGCGAACTAGTGACTGGCTTAGGAGAAGCATCGTCGGCAGCTTTGGATCTAGGCGGCCTGTCTCTGTCTTTATCTTTGCGTTTTTTCAGAATGTTGGTAGTTGGATGGCTTACCGAAGACATATTAGGATAATTGAGCCAAGCACCAAAATATTTAGAAGCAAAAATATACAGACAATGGATAGTTCGTGGTTTAAAGAAGGCACAAAACCAACAGCGAGATACGTCGTAGTCAGGGCCTAGGCAAGGAATACAGTACGAATGAAAATCTTTATGAGGTATTTGCTTTCCACAAGTAATGCAATTACTTACTTTTACTGACATCGGTTTAGAGCAAAAAAAAGTTTCCCCAATGGGGTACTTGGCTTTTAGTTGAAACGAAAATTTCAGGAGTCGGCCAACTGGCACTTGCGAACTGCTTCTGCTTCGGGCACCGCACGGCAAGAAAGACTGATGTAATGGCGTTGGCTGCATGTTTTATACCCCTGACGACCTGATGTCACAGAAGAAGGGACAGCAACCGACGCAGGACCCAAGACTTTGTTAATCAGGCCGACTGAGGGCTACTGCAAGCAGATAACCCAAATGTGATGACTGCAACAGTGAAACACAAAGAACATCAATCGGTTCCAGGCATTCTGGCTCCAAGGTCCTGGGTCGGCTCGGAGGAAGAATCTATGTCTACAGGAAAGTCTTGGCCAGCGCTGAATCCCTCTGGGTTGGAGCAGAGAGGAGTTTGGCCAGCGCCGGTGTCCCTAAAAGTCTTCGCACCACACTATCCACATCTTTGTCTGAAAGAGTCCAGGAGGACTTATTGGAGGGAGTAGGAGATCCAATCATCTGCAGATTAGGGGACCTTAGAACAGGAGTAACCAGCTCCAATTACGGGGACTGGCTCCTTAGTTCAAACTCCATTGGCAATGAAACAGCTGGCACAGATGAAGTAGATTTTGTTATTTCAGTAGTCATCAGAGCCGGAGATACAACTTTGTTTAATTTTTTAACTGGCTCCGATTGCCCCCAAAGAGGGAGAAGATCTCTTAGTGGATTTGTCAGATTTTGCTGATGTTGATTTCGCTGATCTTGAAGTGCCCTGACCTTCTACTAGAGCTTCTTTGAAGGGGGACTCCAATAAGCCTCTCACTATCAATTTGTTTCTTCTTTCTAGCAGTACTCTGGAGCAGAATGAATGACATATCGAACTTGACTCGAAAATATACAGATGTAAACACACAAAGTATGGGAATCAAAGACATATTTTGGCTGCATTTACCACATTTTTGAAGCCTGAAGGCTTAGTTTCCTTATGTTACTTGGACATACTGAAAATCACTGTCCATCACAACTAGCAAGTTAAGAAAACCAACAAACTTAACACTCTATCAAAACAAATTATAAAGTTAATAAATATATATGTATTTTTTTTTTAAAAAGGGAACACTTCAACAAAGGAGAACCCTGAAACAAGAGCAGTTCTCTAATTTAAAGAAAATCTGCTCTAAAAACAAGGAAGGGGAAGAAATGAGAAAGCCCTCTAAAACGAGCAGCAGCAGTCCTCTAACTTAAACGGACACCTTTTTTTTTAAACTATTTATCCACTCTAAATATAAACAATAACAACAGAAAGCCCTCTAAAAACCGGCTTATAGGATAGAAATTTTAAACCGGGATAGGAAATGAACAAAGGCCCAACAGAAAAATGACGCCCTGAAGCAAAAAACACAGCAACAAACTTTGCTAAACTAACTAGATAGGTAAGGAAACACTAATCACTAAATTTACAATAGGAAGAAGAGAGTTCTCAATATAGTAAGCATAAGTTTCATCACTTAGCCTGAATCAAATAGAAGCACCCAATCTGTTTAGCGGCAAACGAGATCTGGGAAGCTTCACTAGAGCATGATGGGACAGGGATACAACCATGAGCCAGGGGAAGACCTTGAGCTTTAGTATATGGCTGAGTCAGAACAGAGGATCGGTTTTGAACCCAACAAGTAAGAATGAAGACGAGATAGGACAACATAATATCTACAGTTTTGTATGGTGCAATGAAAAAGTATTTGCCCCCTTCCTGACTTCTTATTTTTTTTTGCATATTTGTCACACATAAATGTTTCATATTATCAAACAAATCCTGCCAAGGATACAACAGCCAGCCAGCTTCCAAAGCTTAAGGGCACCTTCCACGTACTCAGTAAGGCAGCTGCTTAAAAAAAAAATAAAAAAATTTTTTATGCCAATGGAGGCAAAGTTAAAAAAAAAATTAAAACACATACACATATACAGTGGATATAAAAAGTTTACACACCCTTATTAAAATGCCAGGTTTTTTGTGATATAAAAAAATGAGAACACAATAAATCATTTCAAAACTTTTTCTAACTTTAATGTGACCTATAACCTGTACAATTCAATTAAAAAACAAGTCTGTTGGGGGAACAAATATAAAAAAATAAACGTACAATAAGCTGGTTGCATAAGTGGGCACATCCTTAAACTAATACTTTGTTGAAGCACCTTTTGATTTAATTTCAGCAGTTTGTCTTCTTGGGTACACACCTGCGATCAATTAGAGAGACTCTGATTAACCCCAAATAAAGTTCAGCTGTTTTAGTAGGATTTTCCTGACTATTACTCAGTTGCCTGCGACAGTAAAAGCCATGGTTGGCAGAGAGCTTAAAGCATCAAAGGGATCTCAATGTGGAAAGGTATCAGGAGAAGGATACAAAAAAATTTCCATAGCATTGGATATACTCATGGAATACAATGAAGAAAATCAAAAAGTGGAGAAACTATGGGACAACAGTGACATTGCAAAAAAAGTACAGTTTTGTACCTACCATAAATGTAGATGTTAGAGTGTCTTCACTGCTGCAGTCATTACACTTGGGTTATCCTGCCGTCAGGTGGTCCAGCAGTCGGCCAGAGTTCAAAAGTCTTGGTCCGGCGTCGGTTGCTGTCGCTTCTTCCCTGACATCAGTGCGCCAGGGGTATATAAGATGCAGCCGACGTCATTTTCTTCAGTTTTTCTTGCCCCAGATGTCAGGTGCCCCCAAAAAGGTAGGCAATACATATTGCTAAAACATACAATAAGGTAAAAACAAAACCTTCAGTAACCAGCAAATACACCACATAGGTAGTATAGGGTTGAAAGCTATAGATAAGTCCCAGCCAAGAAAGAGGGGATGGTGGGTGGGTAACCTGGACTGCAGCAGTGAAAACACTCGAACATCTACATTTATGGTAGGTACAAAACTGTACTATGTTCATCGTGTTTCACTGCTGCAGTCATTACACTTGGGTTGAATCCCAAAGCTGAGTCAGAGTGGCTGGTTCTATAGAGGATTTGGTGTGGCTATGAGGCCCTGCAGCACTGCAGTGGCAAAGCCAGCTCTGGATCTAGAATAAAGAGGCAAGTGGTAATGCTTGGTAAAGGTGTGCACTGAACTCCAAGTTGCAGCTTCCAAGATATCTTTGGTAGGTACTACTCTAAGGTAGGCAGTAGAAGTGGCTGTTACCCTGGTGGAATGTGGTCTAATGTTACTAGGTACAGGTTTCCCATGTTTGGTGTAGCAGAACTGGATACAGTGTCCTATCCACTTTGAAATGGTCTGCTTTGAAATACCCCTTCCCTGTGATCCTGCAGCATATGCTACAATTGCTCAGTTTTTCTGAAAGCTTTTGTTTTGTCCAAGTAAAAACGTAATTGTCTGTGTATGTCCAAGGAATGCAGAAGTCTCTCCCCTTTATTCTGGGGGTTTGGATAAAAAGTTGGCAAGTGAATAGATTGGTTAAAAGCAACACTGGATACCACCTTAGGCATAAAATAAGTGGTTGTTCTTAAAGAAACCCTGTCTTGGTGAAAAATGATGAAAGGCTCCAGTGCCATTAGTGCCTGTAACTCTGAGACTCTTCGTGCTGAGGTTATTGTCAGAAGCAGAGCAGTTTTCCACGATACATATTTTAATTCTGCTGAAATGGCTGGCTCAAAGGGAGGTAAAGTGAGTTTTTCCAAGACAAAATTGAGGTCCCAAGTAGGTGTTGATGCTCTCCAGGGCGGTCTTATGTTTTTAGCCCTCTGAGGTACTGCTTTAGCAATGGATGAGAGAAAATAGGAGGATCTGTGTTGTAATGAGCTGAGATGGCAGAGGAGTGGATCTTAATGGATGAGAAGGATAGTCCTTTGTCCAGCATCTCAGTTAAGTATTGTAATATCTGAGGAATGTTTGGGACAAGAGGGTCAAGGGCTTTGAGCCTGGTTCCAGGCACAGAATATCTCTTCCACTTTTCTTTAATAAGATTTCCTGGTGCTAGGCCTCCTGGCCTCCAAAATGACATCCATAACAGCTTTAGAGAGAGGTGTCGTCTGCTTGACTAATGAATCTGCCATGCAGCCAGGTTTAAGGTTTTGAGCTGAATGTGCAGGATCTGATTGTTTTGTTGAGTCAGAAGGTGAGGAATTTGAGGTAAAATCCATGGTGGGCCTTGAGCCAAGTTCTTTAAGATTGAATACCAGTGCTGGCGTGGCCAGTCTGGAGCAATCAGGATCATCTGTGTTTTTTCTTGTCTGGCTTTTAGGAGTACCTTTGAAAGGTGAGGCAGTGGTGGGAAGGCATATACTTTTAGGCTTTTCCAGCTGAACGAGAGAGCATCCACTCTCCATGCTTGTGTGAGATAAGTCCTTGTGCAGAATTTTTGTAGTTGGCAATTCAGTGGGGAGGCAAAAAGATCTATGTCTGAGCACCCCCATTTTTGCGTTATCATGCTGAAGACTTGTGGATTTAATTTCCACTCGTTAGGATCCATGATGTTTCTGCTTAAGTCGTCTGCCAGAGTATTTTCTTTCCTGGCAGGAATTGCGCTTGCAGATGAACTTGATAGGTTAGAGCTGTGTTCCATAAGGTCATGGCTTGTCTGCATAGGGGGTAAGAATGACTGCCCCCTTGCTTGTTTATGTACCACATAACTGTGGTGTTGTCTGTCTTTAATAATAGTTGTCCTGGGTGCAGAAGGTCCTTGAAAGCTGTTAGGGCATTTTGTACAGCCAACATCTCTTTTTGATTGATGTGAAGATGCATTTGGTCTGTGGTCCACTTGCCCTGAATACATTTTCCTGCCATGTGTGCTCCCCAGGCGTAATCTGAAGCATCTGTTGTTAAAGTCTGCCTGGCTGTGGGTAGAGTGAAAGGCTAACCCTTGTTGAGGTGACATGCCTGTGCCCACCATCAAAACTCCTGTTGTAGGCAGGGAATTAGTGGTATTACTGCTTCCAAACTGTGACAGTGTTGAGTCCAAACACTTTTTAGGTACCGTTGTAATTTCCTCATATGCAGTCTGGCATATGGAATTTGTAGTATGCAGGATGCCATGAATCCCAAGGCCTGCAGAATGTTTCTTGCAGGGAGTTGGGTCTTTGTTGCCACCAAATGAAAATACTGAGTCAGTTGTCCTTGTTTGGCTGGCGTGAGATAAGCCATCTGGGTCGTTGTATTTAAGCTGGCAACCAGGAATATTATCTCTTGTGAGGGCACTAGTTTTGACTTCTTTTCGTTTACTGTGTACCCTAGGCAAATTAGCAACCTTTTTTACAAATGCCAGATGCTTTAGAAGAATGCCCTTGCTCTCTGCTTGAATAAGGCAGTCGTCCAGGTATGGATATATTTGAATTCCTTTTTGTCTGCAAAATGCAATTACTGGTGCCAGGCACTTTGTGAAGACCCTGGGCGCAGTAGATAAGCCAAAGGGCAGTGCAGAGAATTGGTAATGCATTGAACCAGCTATGAATCCGAGGTATCTTCTGCAATTTTGTCTGATAGGGACATGCAGGTATGCCTCTTTGAGGTCCAAAGTAACAATCCAAGCCTTCTTGCCCAACATGGGAAGAAGCTGCTGTAGTGTCAACATTTTGAATTTTGGAACATCCAGATAAGTATTTAGGGTAGAAAGGTCTAGTATGGGTCTCCAGGCTTTGTCCTTTCTGGGGACCAGGAAAAGTCTTGAGTAAAATCCTTGTCCCTGCTGTGGCACTTTTTGAATAGCTCTCATGTCCATGAGGGCTGTAATTTGTTTTTGTGCCTCTGCCCATTGATTTTGTGGCAGGTCTGGCATTCCTTTGAGCTTTGGTAGAGTGTGAAAGTGGAACCTGTAACCTTGAGACACAATATTCAGAACCCATTTGTCTTTGGTGACTGTTTGCCAATTTTGAGAAAAAAGTGCTAATTTTCCCCCTAAGGGAGCTGCCAAAAGGTAAGTGCTTGGCATTGGAAGGGGGAAGTCATTGGGACTGTTTCCTTTAAGGTTGTGACTTGTCTTCACCTCCTTTTGGGGTTGAAGCACCCCACTGTCGTGGTCTGTAAGACCTTGGAGCCGAGATCTGCCTCTTGGGCGTCTGTATCTGCCTCTTTGTAGCCTGACAGACACTGGAAAGGACCAATTCTTTGAAGGCCAATTTCTGCTAAATCAAGGTGGCTGTACCTGTAAGAAATCCTTTATTGTTTGCATAGATTTTGCCTTATCCTCCATTTTCTTTAATACCTCTTCTGCCTTAACACCAAATAAAATATCCTGCTGTAAAGGAGCATCCAATAATTTTGCCTTAACATGATCTGGTAAACCTTGTTCTTTTAACCAAGCATGCCTTCGAATCACAGATCCTGTAACTGCTGCTCTACAAGAAGCCTCTAATGAATCAAAACCACATTGCAGAGTATGTTTTCCCACTTGTTCAGCTGCATGCAATAAATCCTGCATTTCCTTATAGTCAGGTTGTTCTGAACTTGTAATCATTTTCTGTTTTAACAGAGACATTAAATATTGTTGGTATTTAAGCATGTGAAACTGTCAATTTAAAGCTCTCACTGCTAAAGCTGCAGAAGTGTAAACTTTCTTCCCCCATCTGTCTAATGCTCTAGAATCCCTGTCAGAGGGAACTGGATTTTTAGCCGTGGAAGCCTTAACCCCTTTGGGACCCTGGGAAATAGTTTCTGGGTCAGCAACAGGGTTTTTATAAAGAAATTTGTGAGAGTCAGGGACTCTGTAGTACCTGTCTGGCTTGACTGGAGCAGGAGGCAAAGAATTAGGATTTAAACTGGATGCAGAGAACACATCATCCACAATATCTAACACTGGCGGAATAGCAAGGGGCCTGTGCTGAGGCAATAAAAGAAAGTCTCTGAGCCTTTTCTTGGATTCTGAGTAATCCTGGCCCTTCCAATGGAAATGCTCCCTCATGGTATGTAAAGTTTCCCCAAAAGAATAATCCTCAGGAGGCGAGGCTGAAGGAATTGATTCTTCAGCATCAGAGTCCTCATAGGGGGGTAAAGAGTATCCCTGGTCTGAAGAGGTATCAGAATATATGGAAACCTGGTCAGAGGAATCGTAGTCTGTATCCTGCCTAGGCCTTTTATCAGGAGGGGGATGGGTACCCCTGATCAGAGTAATTAAGTCTTCGGCCATTTTGAGCATCTGTTTTTTAGGCATGGAGGCCTGTCCAGGTGAATGCTGTACCTGCTTTGTTGTCTTTAATGAAGTTTTAGACTTGGCTGTAGTTTTTATGGTAAGCTGTGAAGGTCTGAAAACACCCTCAGAAGCCGATGCCTGCTCAGCGACTCCGGAACCATCTGAAGGGTTAGTTTCCATAGGCCCAACACCTTGAGTATCCAGAAGCCTAGACATCATCACGTGGGAGTCTGAGGCGGCCTGTGGCTCTGAGGTAGCAGGTGTCAGGGGCTGCAAAAGCGCCTCACTCAGAACCGGCGACTGGCCTAGAAGAGGCTTCATCGTCAGTTTTGGGCCTCGGATGCCTGTCCTTATCCTTGTCTTTGTGTTTTTTGTGTATTCCGGTCATCGGCATGGTATAATTAAATCTTCGGCCACAGTAATGGCGAGCAAAATCAAACAGACGTTTAACAGAGCATTTGTTAAACCTAGCACAAAACCGACAACTAGTGACGTCGTGGTCTAGGCCTAGGCATGGAATACAGTAAGAATGAAAATCCTTATGAGGTATTTCCTTCCCACAAGAAATACAATTATTAACTTTTACTGACATCGGTCTGAGGCAAGAAAACGTTTCCCCAATGGGGTACTTAGCTTTATTGAAGACTTCGGTTCTGAAATTCAAATTGAAAATCTCAGGAGTCGGCCGACCGCCACTTGCAAACTGCTTTTGCTTCGGGCACCGCGCGGCAAGAAAGACTGGAGAAAATGGTGTCAGCTGCATCTTATATACCCCTGGCGCACTGACGTCAGGGAAGAAGCGACAGCAACCGACGCCGGACCAAGACTTTGGAACTCTGGCTGACTATGGGACCGTCTGACGGCAGGATAACCCAAGTGTAATGACTGCAGCAGTGAAACACGAACATCGGGACGTCCCTCCAAAACTGATAAAAAGACGAGATGAAAACTGGTCAGGGAGGCTGCCAAGAGACCTACAGCAACACTGAAGGAGCTGCAAGAATTTCTGGCAAGTACTGGTTGTGTACTACATGCGACAACAATCTCCCATATTCTCCATATGTCTGGGCTATGGCATAGGGTTGCAAGATGGAAGTCTTTTCTTACACAGAAAAACATCCAGGCCTGGCTAAAATTTACAAAACAATGCATCAAGTCTCCCAAAAGCATGTGGAGAAAATGTGTTATGGTCTGATGAGACCAAGGTTGAACTTTTAATTCCAAAAGGCACATGTGGCACAAAAACAACACTTTGTATCACCAAAAGTACACCATCCCCCACGGTGAAGCATGACAGTGGCAGTATCATGCTTTGGGATTGCTTTTCTTCAGCTGGAACTGGGGCTTTAGTCAAGATGGGGGGAATTATATACCAGTCACTTGTGGCCCAAAACCTTCAGGCGTCTACTAGAAAGCTGAAGATGAAGAGGAATTTCACATCAATTCTTGCTGGTTGGGACAGTGTCCCTTGCACCTTTATCCTAGGGTGGCTCAGGAAAACAAGCTCTTTAATACAGTGGAGCTAAAGGAAGACCTTTTCCAGGAGGCCACATCTACTTTGTAATGAGTAATAAAGGTATGAGGCCTCACCCATGTGGCAACTGCACAAATACAGTCCATAGGAAGTCTAGCCTGGAAAGCAGAGGGCGTTGAGACAGCTCTTGTGGAGTGGCCCTTCACTTTGCCTGGTAATAGTCTGTTATTACTGTACGAGAAGGAAATGCAGTCTTGTAAGCCATTTAAACAAAGTTACTTTAGAAACTGGCAATCCTTTCCATTTGTCTGAAAAGGACACAAAAATCTGGACAGACTTTCTGAAATCTCTGGTCCTAATAAAAGCGTAGCTGTCTGTGTACATCTACTTGATATATTCTGCCTTGTCGCTATAGTTGGGAAAGAACACTGGCAATTCAACAGACTGATTCAGATTGTTTTCTGAACAGACTTTCGATAAGAAAGAGGGATTAGTTCTTAGCGATACTCTGTCTCTGTGAAAAATTATATAAGGAGGGTGTATAGTGAGAGCTTGGAGTTCCAACACTTGTCTGGCGAAGGCAATGGCTACTACAAAGAGAGTTTTCCAAGACAGAAACTTTATATCACAAGATGATGCAGGTTCAAAGGTTGGCAAGAGTAAAGGAAATTTAGGTCTCAAGGGGCTGGAGGTTCTCTGGGTGTCCGAGTAAGAAGGTACCTTTCAAAAAGGCCTTACATAACCTGTTGGACATGATAGACAATCCCAGCTCACCAGTATGAAAATTAGAGATGGCTGCTAATTGTACTTTGATGGTAGCTGCTGTCCCTTCATCAAAAAGTTTGGAGAGAAATACTAGAACTGCCGTGATAAGAGCCGTAAAAAGCTCTATATTGTGCTTAACAGTCCAGTAAGAAAATCTTTTCCACTTACTTGAATACAGTTTCCTCATAGACGGTTTGTGGGAAGAAACCAAGATATGTTTAACTGCAGGGGAAAAATCTTAACACCTGGCTAAAAGTGGAACTGGAGCAGCCATGCTGTCAACTTGGTCTGGATGGACGGCTGGAACGTTCCCGATGAGTGGGTTATAAAAAGTCTGGAACTGGGTCCAGAATCCATGGTTCCTCCAGAAGATGGGCCCAGAGAAAGGGGAACCAAATGTGTCGATGCCAGTAAGGTGCAATGAGTATCATAGTGCTTTTCAACGTGCTGGCTTTCTGAAGTACTTTGGGTATTAAGGAGAAGGGGGGAAGGCATAGAGAAGTCCTGGGGGCCAATCGTGAACAAGTGCATTCCTTGGGGACTTCCACAGAGGGGAAATGAGGGCAAAGTAGCTGCTGGATTTGGCATTCATGGTGGTGGAGAAAAGGTCGTAGCAAGGCTGGCCCCATTTCTGGAAAATCTCTCCCACAATTTCTAGTTTTAGGGACCGCTCATAAGGCAACATTATCGTAAGGGCATTATCTAGGAAAGACTGTCCAAGGCTTATTGTGAGAACATGAGCCACTTGCACATCAATGTCCTAGGGATGAGAGCGATGCTGTATGTGCAGCAGGCATTTCAGGACTGTCTTCCGATAGGAACAGTTGCAATTGAGATAGACAACATGACAGTAGTGTGGTACATAAACAACCAGGGAGGAACTAAATCGTATACCTTATGTCGGGAGACACAGCGAGTGTGACAATGGGCTGCCACTTCTCAATGGTTTCTGATAGCAACGCATATCCAGGGCAAATCCGTGATAGCAGACAAACTCAGCCTTTGGTTTGAACATAAGGAACGAGATTGACAATTTTGTTCAGGTCGACGTTTTCGAACTATGCTACTGAACTTTCAAAAAGTGTCAATTTTGCATATTTGAAACATTATTTGTTATATATACTTTATATAATGGGGATAGGTGTTTTGCATTGCCCTACTGACATCTTTTATTAGGTCTATTTATATTTGATGTATGACAACTGACATTTCTTATTTGCTCAAGGGGAATAATACTTGGCCTTTAGTTTCAACATCAGGAATGAGATTGACAATTTTACAAACATTTTTGCATAGCTTTATCTTTGTACATTTTAAATATCACTGGTCTTATATATTTCATATAACAGGGATAGGTGCATGGTTGTTAGACTTTTGAATCTTCAGGTTGACTAGGTGCATATATTATTCATTTGCCATTTGATTGAACCATATGAAAGAGCAATTTTACTGGCTAGGTCAGTAAATAAGGAATTGATCAAATTACATACCTTTTAACATCTTTGTGGAGTTCAACCTAAAATGTTTTCAATCATATTATTTTCTCTTGATATATTAAAGGTTTATGAATAATAATTCCCTTTCTTCTGTATGAATATTGCCTAGATAGGTGGGAATTTTCAGGTTGTCCATTTACTGATTTACATGTATTTCGGTGGCTGTGCTGGTCTGGGTAAATTTTGCTTTTCTGGTTCTCAGTTGTCGGTCAGTGATTAGTCCCTCTTGGTTTTTTCCTTGTGGGTCCTGGCCTACTTTACAATATTGACCTTGTTATATATACAGTCCTCGGGGGCAGTTTGTTCTATTTTGCATAGTTGGAATAAGTTCATCATTATGGATTTGGAAAGTATTTTGACAGGGTTATGTGCAGACAGAGATTATATCAGGGTTTTTGTTATCACTAATGAACAACGCAATAACCCCAATGTATCCGAACTGGATCCGAAAGATGGCTGCAATATGATGTTTAACCAACTGAGTAAGGGTTTGAAGACACTTCGAAGCAATATTTGGCAACTGAAGTTGTTCAGAGCTTACCAACATAGGGATTTAGTTCCAAGAGGCCTTCAGATGCGGGTCCAGCCATTGGTTGGTAGGTCAGATGAGATTCTGACCAGAGATTGGACCTAGTTCTCCAGCAAACTTCTATGACATTTGTTCATCTATTAAGTTCCTATTATGAAAGAATGATTGATCTGAATGTGGCCGAGGTCAAAACTCTCTGTAATGAGTGCAACAAATATGAGGGCAATTCCCAATATGAAATTTGTTTGAGCAAGCTCTCCAAAGAACTGACAATATTTGAAAAACAGACAAGAGACAGGAAAATAAGGAAATTCAATAGAGATGTCACTGACTATCAAAGGGGTCGACCCTTTGCAGTAACGAAATGTCAGATTTTCCGAGACCAGCAGATCTACCGGGGTCCAAAATAACAGGAAAAGACCTAGGTCTATACTAAAGAAAACTGATTCACACTATACTAGTACATCAGGGGATGAATCTTCCCTTACTGATACAGACAATGCCAATACCCAGGAATCACCTATTCCTAAAAAACATAACACAACACCCTTTAGTTGGGGTCATAGGCGGCGGCGGGGGGGGCACAAACATAGGAATAGGAAACAACATTACGACAGTAGAGGGATTATTACAGACCCTCATGAAGCAGTATATCATACATGTCAAAATGTGTTAAATATTTCTGATGTAATTTCAACCCATGAACAACTGAAACTCTTAAATAAAGGCCTGAACTTTGTCCCTGGATTATTTGTTGATGAGTATAGCATGGTTACTGAATTATAAGATTTTTGTCGTAGACTTAACCTTAAACTGTTTTTTTTCAGATACTGACTCTCAAAGATCGGATGAATTCAGAATTCTTAAGTCCAACTTTCAACCCCTTATGAATAAACATGTCTCCATTTTTTTACAAGCTGTTCTTCGGGATCTTCATTTTCCAACTCGGAATTCATCTATTCTAGCACATAATCTTTCCGTTCAGGAAATTATGGCTTTGGATGAACTCAAAAATAACCATGATATTGTTATTGCATCTGCAAATAAAGGAGGGGCGGTAGTGGTAATGAACATGTATTATCATCTGAATGAGGGTAAGGGACAGCTGTCCAACCCCAAACATTACATGTCTATGCCCCTGGACCCTACACTGAATTTTAAAAAGGAGACCGATACCTTCTTAGGCCAGGCAGTTGAAGAAGGTATCATTACTTACACAGTCAGGAATCATCTTACGGTGGTGGACCCACAAAAACAAATTTTGTACCTTTTGCCCAAGATTCATAAATCTCTCACCCAAACTCCAGGTAGACCAACTGCGTCAGGGATCGGCTCTTTGACAGAACCTTTGTCAGCATTTTTGACAAAATATCTTAAACCTTTGCTTTCTGTTGTCAGGGCCAGAATACAACATACTGCACAGTTTCTTAAAATTATCTCTGACACACAGCTGGAACCTGGATGGTTGTTGTGCACGCTTGATGTGTAGGCCCTTTATACAAACATTCCTCATTGGGCAGGTCTCCAAGCATTGCGTTTTTGGTTGGAACACACCAGTTTATATCCGGTTGGTTTCAATATGTTACTTTTATGTATGGCAGAGCATGTACTAACCAAAAATGTTTTTTATTTTCAGGGTGAGTGTTACTGGCAATTACAAGGGATGGCCATGGGTGCATCGTTTGCACCTATTTATGCAGATCTATTCATGGCCTTTTTGGAAGAGCAACTCATTTATGATTCTTCACATAATTTATATTTGGATGAAATAGATATATGGCGCAGATATCTGGATGATTGTTGGATGGTGTGGAGGGCTGATGCTGAATATTTGGAGGAGTTTTTACAATATCTTAATGAAAATAAGTGGGCATTGAGTTTACTGTGACTACCCATAGGGATGTCATCAATATTTTGGATGTTACTGTATATCGTAATGCGGATAATACTCTGGGCACTAAAGCATTTTGTAAATATCCTCAGTACAACAGTTTACTCCATGCCTCCAGCTTGCATCCCCAAACACACCATCTGTTGTTGTTGCTGTGTCTTTCGGCTTATCCCAGTTAGGGGTCGCCACAGCGGAACTCTGGTGCGCTAATGTTTGGCAATGGATTTTTACATGCCGAGTTACCAGCCCTGATGCACAGCCTTCAACGAAGGCACGCCCATTCACGCATGCCTCCACACAGAAGAAGCTCTAGCTGAGAATCGAACGAGACAACGTCTTGTTGTGAGGCGACAACGCTACCGCAGCACCACTACTGTGGGAATATTCCTAAATCCCAGTTTCTGCGCATTAAGAGAATCAGCTCTTCAGTGGAGAATTATGAGTCATCCAAAGTGGATTTGTGTCAGAGGTTCAGAAATAGGGGATATCGGATATTGATATTTCATTGGCTAGTAATTGGGCCAGTGGCTAGGACAGGGATTCATTGTTGGAGTATCAACACACTGTCACTACCTAAACCAGGGACACAGTCAGGTTTATGACTACATATGGGTGTAATAGTAATATTGTCAAGAATGATATTGACACACATTGGAACATTTTATTGGCTAATCATGAACTTCGAGCTGACCTAGGTAACAGGTATCAGTTTTCTTTCAGAAGGGGCAAAACTTTGGGACCCCATTTATCACATTTCAAACAGTGAAAGTGGTGGTGCTGTACATAAACAACTGATGGTGTTAGGTGACCGATTGTTGGGTACCTTTCCATGTGGACATTGCAGTTCTTGCCAATTTGTCAGTAAACTTAAAACAATTTACTAGTAAAAATACCAGTAGGGTTTATGACTTAAAATTTTTTGGCAACTGTAGTACCAGTTGGATTGTTTATTTAGCCACGTGTAAATGTTCGGCATTTTATGTCGGCCAGACCTCCAGAACATTGATGATATGCATGTCTGAACATAGAAGCGATACAAGGAATAGACGGGAAACCAATGCACTCTATCGCCATACTGTTAAACATGTTGATGCTGAATTCCATTTTATGATTATAGATAGAATCACTGGGGATCAGAGTATTCGACAGGGTTGGCACACTATACTCAATAAAAGGAGAAATACTGGATCATCAATTTGGGGGGGGGGTTGTTTCCCCCTGGACTTAATGATCATTTATAAAGTCACACCAAGTATATTTGTATATGTAGTTTTTATTAGGTTCATTAGGTTGTTTTATTTGGGTGTTACTAACTGTATGTAATATCATGCATTTGGATTTATTTTACATTTAGTATGTTTCTTGCCCTTTTATTATGGGCTGGACTATGTATGTCACGTTTTTTGGGGGGAGACTAAGTATGTAGCATGTTCCTTTTTGTGCGTTTATGATTCACTGAAGAAGGCTGGTGAGCCGAAACCAGTCTGAGTAATAAACTTATTTATATACATACTAGACTTATTGCTTTTTATACCTACATGCTGGTCATTGGTATTTGGATTACTAGTTGGTTCGACCCTGCATTGCAGTACTGGCAGAGCGTTTTGTTCGTCTTCAATCTGCTGAGAATGGGTCTCCAGTCCCCTGTCTTTTTTGGAACTAAAAAGAACCCTGAGTAAGTTCTGGATCCAATTTCATCTGTGAGGACCTCTTGGATGACTCTTTTCTCTAGCAACTTGTGTATTTCTGCAGTTGCTTTGTCACTCTGACTGGGTGGGGTGTCTGAAATGGACTGATTTATGGGACAAGGAGTAGAAAAGGGAATGTAATAACATCTGGATATGACTGACTGTACCTATATGTCTTGAATGACTTCCAGCCAGGCATTTGGGTACAGTGACAAAAGTCCCCAAACTGCCGCCATAGAAGAGCAGGCGGGCCTCCTTTCAAGAGCGTTGGAAGGGTCTGCCAGAGAACGTATCTCTGTCGCCCTGATTCTGCGGACCCCCTCTGCCGTGAGGTCGACATCTTCCATTATTACCTCTCCCTCTGCCCCTGGGGGAAGTGTCACACCGTGCATCAGAAAAAAATATTTTTGGGACTTGCGGAACCACATTTTACCACCTTTCTGAACTTTGGGATAAGGTCAAGATGGGGTGAAAAAATGGACTCCAACAGTACACACGGTTTTTCCCTCCTGTTCGTACCTGATCAAAGTTTCTTTCACCTTTGGTCCAAAAAGGGAAGAACCATCAAAGGGGGCATTGCTGAGAGAAGACCTGAAGGGTTCAGCAAAATTGCAAAGATGCATCCAGAAATGCCTCCTTAGGGAAATTCCTGTCACTGCTGCTCTGCTTGCTCCATCAGCTGCATATGAAATCAGTCTCATGGAGGAGTTGACAACTGAGTTGAGGGTGGAGATCTGTAAGGAAACTTTGTCTGTGATCCCCGAAGCTTTAGTAGCCTGAAGGGCATCTCCTAGCTCTTTGAGGAGATCCCTATGAAGCCTCATAAAGTGGGTCAGAATTCAGCGATCGCAGAGAAAAGACCGCTGAAAAGGCACACTTTCCATATCTGTTCATAGTCTGTGATTCTTTATTGAGAGGATGAACAGATGAGGTTTCCAGTAACTCCTCTTTAATGGCCGCCACCACCACCATCGCATCGACAGGGACACCCTTGGTTAGGAACACCTTCTCAGTAAGGGCAGTGATGAATTTACTTGTCCTCTGCGGAACAGGCTCCATTGCATCAGGCGAAGTCCAGGCCTTATGAGATACAACATTAAGCAACTGGCCATAAGGGGGAATCACCCAGGAGGTGGAAGGGTGAGACCCAAAAGCTTCCAGGTATACCGATTCATCCTCTGAAGCGTTGGTGGGCTTCCAGCCACCCTTCTGTTTCAGGATCTCAAGGATGTCAGCAAGAGAGACATCCTCAGAGGGGGACCATGGGGACCCTTCTCAGTCATCCAGATCTGTATCAAACTCAGGGGAGTCTATATACTTCCTCTTGCACAGTCTCTTCTGAGGGACGTCCCCAGAGCGATACTCTGGTGAAGTTTCAGAGGGGATGATGCCGCCCCCGCATGGGTTTCCTGAGGTCCCAGGTCTCTACGCTTGGGAGGAGGAGGTGACTATGAGACCAACACTGGCACCTGGGAAGGGAAGGGAAGAGAAACTGGGCCTGAGGGTGGAGCTGTCTGGGGTGAAAGCACCCTCTCCAGAAGTTCAAAAGTTCCCTTGCTCCACCCCGAAGAGATCTCCTGCTCCAGATAGGCAAAGGAACAGCTCCGAGGCAGAGCAGGTGGCTTCAAAGTCGATGTAGTAGTTGAGCTCAACCTCACCAAGGCACCGAGGGGTAGAGTTGGATCAGACCAACTGTCCGTGCCGACTCCCCTCCCCGGACCCGACGGGTGAGCATTGGTTCCCAGACCCTTCAAAATCCGATGGACCCGAAGAAGTCTGAGCAGATGCCAGAACAGACAATCCTGAAGGAGGTCCCGGTTTTGATGGTTCCACTTTCGGACCCACAATCTCCGGCTCCGAAACCACAAGCTGGATCGGAGGAGGAACTTGAGATGGTGCTCTGGAAAGTCCCAATTCCTCTGGGGTCGGTGACGATAAAATTTTTGCCAGTGCCAGTGTTCGAAGCAGTCTCTTCACCACCTGCTCCACATCATCATTAAATGAACTCCTGGAGGAAAGGGAGGAGATCTAGCCCTCTCCAGAATGGGTGATCTCAAAGTTGAGTTATCGGCTCCAAGAAAGGAGACCATGTCGTAATCGGCAACTCTATCAACTGCATGGACACAGATGGAGCCGAAGAGGTTGACTTTCTTTTATCGGAACCATGAGTCCTCGATCCTGACACCATAAATTTTTTTAGTTGGCTTTGAAGCTGGAGTCATAATGACAGACCTTTTGGATCCTTTTGAGTGGGAAGTAAAGGGAGAAATATGTTTGGAGCTCTGAGAACCCTCTAATGATTCCTGGAAAGGACCTTTTATAACGAGCCTCTCACCATTAATTTATTTCTTCACTCGTGAAGAACCCTGCTGCTAAAACCATGGCAAATTGTACAAGGGTCTTGCAAATGGATGGCACCAAGACAATACACACAGTTAGAGTGTCCATCCGTAAGAGACATCTTTTGTGTACACTGATCACATTTTTAAATCCTGACCATCTCAGTTCTTTTGGAACCTTATTTTTTTCTTTCGACATTGTTTACAATTGGGAAAAACACCAGCAAAAAAACACCAACACTAAGTTTGTAAAAGGTAGAGAAAAAAGTCTCTAACACACAATGGCGCCTACTAACTACGTCACACCACACAAGAAATTTAAACCAACACACTGCAAGGCTTCCATGAAAGGTTGCAAAAATGCCAAAGGACAGATTTAACTATTTTAAAGTAAAGAACACTATAAGCTACTTTAACGACAACAAAAATCCTACAAGAAACTAAGATAAAGTATAGAGGGGAATCCTCCAACTTAAACTGATTCTTCAGGTAAGAAACAAAAAATGTGGGGAAGGGGAGCAGCCTCCAAGTTAAACAGGCCACCGAGAGCCCTCTTACTTAAACAGGTTTTGCACAAGAAAAAGAGGGGAAAATGCACGCTAGAAATGACGAATGAGGAAGGGGGGGGGGTGTAAATCTATCACACACTACAGAAAAAAGTTTTATCTGAAACTATTGTAAAATATATAATAATATGCTACTTAGCCAGCAAGCCAGTCAGACGACATCCTGGTCTCTTGAACGGCAAACGAGATTTGGGTAACTTACCCGGTGCACCATGGGACGGGGGTTAGCCTCGAGCCAGTGGAAGCTCTTGAGTTTTGCATTAGGCCGAGTCAGAACTGATGCTCGGTTCTGAACTCAACCAGCAAGAATTGAGGCGAGATTGGACAACATAATATATTAAAGTTTTGGAATGGCCCAACCAGAGCCCAGACTTAAATCCAATAGAAAATCTGTGGGGTGACCTGAAGAGGGCTGTGCACAAGAGATGCCCTCGCAATCTGACAGATTTGGTGTGCTTTTGCAAGGAAGACAGTCATCCAAGTAAGGATAAATTTGTATACTTTTTTGTCTGCAAAATGCAATTACTGGTGCCAGGCACTTTGTAAAGACCCTGGGCACAGTAGATAAGCCAAAGGGCAGCACAGAGAATTGGTAATGCATAGAGCCAGCCTTGAAATGGCGGTATCTTCTGCACGTTTCCCTTATTGGGATATGCAGGTATGCCTCTTTTAGATCTAATGTCAAAAGTCCAGCGTTCTTGCCCAGCATGGGCACAAGCTGCTGTAAAGTTAGCATTTTGAATTCTGGAATGTCCAGGTATGTGTTCAAAATTGATTAGTCCAGTATTGGGCGCCAGGCCTCGTCTTTTCTGGATACCAAGAACAGTCTTGAATAAAAACCTTGTCCTTTTTCCTGTTCTGGTACTGGCTGAATAGCCATGAGGGACATAACCTGTTTCTGTGCCTCTGCCCATTGATTTTTTGGCAGATCCGGCCAACCGTTTGCCATTGGCAGAGTATGGAAGTGGAATCTTTATCCCTGAGATGCTATGTTTAGCACCCACTTGTCTTGGGTTATTAACTGCCAATTTTGAGCAAAAAGTGCTAATTTTCCCCCTAAGAGTGCTGCCAAAAGTTAAGTGCTTGGTGATGGCAGAGGGAAGTCACTGAGACTGTTTTCTGTAGGGTTGTGCTTTAACTCTTCCAGATTTGGAGGAAGAAGCATCCCATTGCTTTGACCTGTAAGAAACTTGCGACTAGTATCTAGAACCTTTAGGGCGTCTGGATTTGCCCCTTTGAGCTCTGTTGGACACAGGAAAGGACCAATTTTTTTGCAGGCCAGTGTCTACTGAATCTTGGTGGCTGCACTTGTAAGAAGTCTTTTACAGTTTGCATAGACTTAGCTTTGTCTTCCATTTTCTTTAAAACCTCTTCTGCCTTAATACCAAGCAGAGTATCATGCTGTAAAGGTGCATCCAGTAATTTAGCTTTAACAAGATCAGGCAAATTTTGCTCTTTTAGCCAGGCATGCCTCCTAATCAGATCCAGTAACTGCGGCCCTGCAGGAGGCCTTTAAGGAATCAAAACGACATTGCAAAGTATGCTTTCCAACTTGTTCTGTTGCATGCAATAATTCCTAAACCACGTAGAAAAAGTTTTCAGTTTTATGCAATAATTCCTGCAATTCTTTTTTTCTGCACATTCAGAAATCAACACCATTTTCTGTTTCAGCAATCCCATAACATGTTGTTGATACTTGAGCATATGAAACTGGCAATTCAGCTTTAGTGAAGACTTCAGTTCTGAAACTCGAACTCGAAAATTTCAGGAGTCGGCCGATCGGCACGTGCGAATGGCTTCTGCTTCGGGCACCTCGCGACAAGAAAGATTGAAAAAAATGGCGTTGGCTGCTTGTTTTATACCCATGACGACCTGATGTCAAATGAAGAAAGTCCTTTTCTACAACCATGTCGTAATCACCTGGTTCCACTGTTCAGCTGTAATAATGACCACTTTGGCTGTATACAGTCTGCTATGGAAATACAGGCAACTTCTTTCCCCATTACTGCTTTTTATGAATGAAACAGTCTTATTAAATAATAAGACCTAAAGTACAGAAACCAGCTGGGGTTAAGGCAATTGCTAATATTAGAATAAAACAAAAAAAAGACAGATGCAACCCTTCAGGAACACTTTAATGTACACAGATTTATCGCTTTAGTCAGTGGTAACTCAGCCTTCATCAGAATAACAATTTCAAAATCACACACTGTTTTATACATTAAACTCAGTCACATGTCCATAGTTAAAACTACCTTTCCCAATTTTAAAGAAATATCACACCGCCTTCTTTATAAAACACAATGAACACAATGTGCATTTATAGGTTAGAAATACTTTGCATCTTATACAAAAATCTCAATAATCCCATTCATAATACTGCACAATGTTTTAAAAAAAAAAAAAAACAGTTCTGATTTCAGTATCAGTACAGTACTAATGGATATGGTTTCAATGAGGCTGGGTGGAGGGGGGGGGGGTTACCTACCTGCATTGTACTTTATTTGCCATCTTAACTCTTTATATTCCAAGTACATGTCTGCAGGTCTCCCTATTGGTCCCTTATCCACTTTGTCAACCGCTGTGAATTTAAAACTGTGTGAGGGGGAATTTCTGAATGTGCCTCACTAGTGCATTCTTGTCATTCCCTCTGGATATGTTGTACTGATGTTGGTATATTCTTTTTTGAACATAACCTTTGTTTTTCCTATATAAAAAAATCAAATATTCCTTACAGACTGCTAAATAAACTATACCACAGCTATAACAGTGGAACTTGTGTTGTATTTTTACTAATTCCATGGTTCCAGTTCTGACTTCTATTCCTTCTAAAATGTACCTGCACTGTGGACAATGCCCACACTTTTATGCATCCCCATCATCTGTTGCCGCTCTGTCACTTTTTTCAAGTAAAGACTTAAAACATGTCCTTTTTATAAACAATGGTGGGTTCATTCCCTATTTTATGAAACAAGTCAATGTCCACTCTGAAAATATTCCAGATAATAATGGCACTTGCATCATAAAAGCTGAGATTATAGGGTATAAATAAAGGCTCTTTGAAACCTGTTCGTATTAGAAGTCTCAATTGCATTTCCTATTCCACCCCTAGGTATGTTGTCAATACAGCCTAAAAGTGGTGCAAAAATACCTCATTTCCTTTTGTGTTTAACCTCTCGTACTGTTTGATCCAATAAGGTGTTGGGATACCCCATTTTCCAGCATAGTCCTCAATACATCACATTCCTTGGAAAATGTGGCCTCACTGCTGACCATGCATGCTAACCTAACATTGTCCCTTGACTATGGACTTTTTTGGTGGAGAGGGTGTCCACAAGTAAAGTGGAGTAAGGAACTCGAGTATGTTGGTTTCCTATAAATAGAACTTTCAAATTTCTTTTGGTCCCCGTTTTAGATATGGACACATCCAGGTAATGTACACATTCACTATTGGTTGCCATCGTAAATTTGAGGAAATTAGTACTGTCATTAACTTATTGGAAAAAACGGTCAAGTCTATCTAGTGAATCTTTCCAAAAGATAATAATGTCGTCCAAAACCGACCATACATACACCAACAGTTTGCAAACTCACAATTAAACACTTTTCCTTCTCCCATTGGGCCAGGACTATGTTGGCAAAAGTTGGGGTGCATGCTGCCCCCGTAGCCACTCAATGTCTCTACTTAAACAATTGATTTTCAAAAACCAAGAAGTTAAGGACAGCTTCTGTCAGGGCTCTAATGGTAAGTATCTTGGAATGGTTGAAATTTGAGTTCCCACAAAAAAAAAATCAAAACATTTCAACCCCCTCCTCATGAGGAATGAGTGAAAACAAGTCTATCACATCTATTGTGACAAAATCAAGTCCTTTACTCTTATCCCACAATACCCGCTGTTCCCAAATTGCCACAAAAGGCACTTCGGTTGAAGAGCAGAGTTATCCTCATTGCCTCCTTTTGGCCTCATCAAGTGCATTTCCCTTTCCTTTGGTCTCACCTTCGAAATCCACCCTGGATAATGGACTCTGCCCAGGCCTTCTGTCTTATCCCACAGGGATGGATCACCAGGACATAACAGGAATCAAGTTGACAAATCAAGTTGAAATAGACTGGCTATGGGGGCAGCATGCGCCCCAGCTTTTGCCAAAATAGCCCTGGCCCAGTGGGAGAAGGAAAAAGTGTTTAATTCTGAGTTTGCAAACTGTTGGTGTATGCACGGCCGTTTTTTGGACATTATCTTTAGGAAAGATTCACTAGATAGATAACAGTTTTTTCCAATATATTAATGACAGTACTAGTTTCCTCAAATTTACGATGGAAACCAATAGTAAATGTGTACATTACCTGGATGTGTCCATCCTGAGAAGGCTGATAAATGCCCCATAAAAGGAGGATGAAATTTCCACACCATGAAGTATACCCCTGATGAATGATCGACAGAATCCAAGAATACTGAGTGATCTGAAGCTAAAAAGGAAGAAATGTGAAGAGAAAAAGGAATGTGGCTGGGAAGAGATAGACAGTCATATATAGCACCTGGTTTGTCCAGAAAGGAAGGCTTCAGAATCCCTAAAAACTGAGTAGTTTTAGCAGCAGGAGCCAGTTTGCCACTTTTCCTGCTTTTAGAAGGGCAGGATTGCCTATTAACAAACTCAGGCTTAGCGGGGTAGTTTCTCGGAAATTTAGGCACAGGAGAAACAAACATGTTTAAGCTCCTGTAAAGCCTTACCCTTATCCTGAAGGCACTTAAACAGACCAAAAGCTGCTTCCCCAACAAATGTTTGGGAATCCATCAACTTAGCTTTAATATCATCAGGTAGAGTTTGAAGCCTAAGCCAAGAATACCTCCTCAACACCGAGTCAAAAACAGCAGCCCTAGAAGAGTCATCTGCCACATCATGACTACATTTAATAGACTGAACAACTTGAGAGGAAGTCCTTGGTAAGGAAAAAGCAGAAGTTTAACCCACGGAGCAGAGTCTGGAAAATCAGAAATAAATTGACAGGCCTAAGAAAGAAAAGGCAATAGATACATAGACATATGGGTCTGATAATTAATAGCCCTAAAAGCTAGGGTAGCAGAAGTGTACACCTTCTTACCCAGCCTTTCCATAGTTCTGCTGCCCTTGTCAGAAGGCAATAACTTAGGTGACAGAAGCAACTGAGGTGGCTTATTAGAGCTTAGAGACAATACTGAGAAGTCAGCAGCAGGACATTCATATAAAAAACAACAATCCTCAGGTACCCTATAAAACTTATCAAGCTTCTTGGGAGCTGGTAGCAGAGAATCAGGTGTATGAGAGGCACTGGGAAAAACATCCAGCAAAGCAGCCAAAACAGGAGGAATAGTTACATGTTTTGGAGATTCCAACTGCAGCAACTCATAGTACCTCTTATGGATATCAGAGATCTGAACACAATCCCACTTAAAAATAAATAAATAAATAATCATCCTAGAGAGAGTGTCCCCAAAAGAAATTTCCTCAACAGGAACATCAGGACTACTAGATTCCTCCTCCTTCTCTGACCCATAGTCCAAAGGAGAAGGAACTTGACTAGAATAAAGTCAGGGATTCATTATCAGAATCCGACTCATCCTCAGAAGAATCCTGTTCTTTAGGCCTTTTAAGGGGAGTAGAAGACCAAGGCGGAACAGGAACCAAAACCCCTTGAGAAGGCTTTAAGGACATTAAAGCAGTAAACAGCCCCTGAGTGATGGCCTGCTACTTACTCTGTTGATCTTTAGTAGCAGAAATGTGTTTACATTTTTGTTTCTTTTTTAAGGGAACATCCCTTCCAAAAAACTGAGAAGGTTCAGACCCAGAACGGTAGTTGAAAACTGTAGTAGGAACTTCTTCCCTATCTAAACTCTGAAGAATGCCCCTAGACCCCTTAGAAAAAAATCGACCGTGGTTCCCTCTGTACATCTGAGATGGACGCATCCAAAGCCTCTTCGGATGTGCTGCCACCTGGATCCTCACCGACCTCCAACACAGTCATTGCAGAGAAATCCAAAAACAAAGCCGGGCAAGCCTCCAGATCACCTTCTTCCCCAATGGCTGGCCCTTGGGGCAGGAGATTCTTTGCATTGTATCTTTAGCAAGAAGCTCAAGACACTGGTTCTCAAGATATAAAGAAAGGGAACAAAGTCTACTGTGAAGGGTTTTTGGGACAATCACCTGACAAGTTGAACAAGACGTATGGTCATGAGAAGCTCCTAGGAAAAAGAGACACTTATCTTGGTGGTCGTTATGGGGAATCAGTCTCCTGCACTGGCATTTACCCCTCCTGGATGACATTAACACCAAGCAGCACAAAAAATACAAAAAAAAAAAAAAAAACCAGCAGGGCACTTAACTATAACTGCTAGAAGAAAGCGAACAGGTATAGGTAGTCAATGGAGAAAGAAAATGAGTTCAACTGGCAGAAAACTGACGCAGGTGAGCAGACCAACGATGAAAAGATACGTTCTGACTGGTGGCAATTAAGTTCTGATTATGGTAGGCCTAAAAGTACAGTTTTGTACCTACCATAAATGTAGATGTCCGATAGACATGCAACTGCAGTCATAACATGTGGGTTGTCCTGCCTCAGGCAGCCCTCGGTCGGCCGGATTCCAAAGTCTGGGTCCGACGTCGGCTGATGTCGCATTTCTCTCAGACGTCAGAGCGGCTGGAGTATATAAGCATCAGCCGACGCCATTTTCTTCAGTGTTTCTTGCCCCAGATGCCAGGTGCCCTCCAAGGAAGGCTGTAATCAAATTGGAAGACAAAAACAGGATTCCAAACAAATAAATGAGCAATAAAACAAATACACCATAACAGATATCCCCAGCTAAGAGAAAAGTACAGTTTTGTACCTACCATAAATGTAGATGTTCGAAGATCCACATTGCTGCAGTCCTTACACTTGGGTAGTCCGCTGTCCTCGGTCGGCCCGAATATCAAAGTATAAGGCTGACGTCGGTCAAGGCGCATTTGACTGACATCAGGACGTCAGGGTACAAATGCGCATGACCGACGTCATATCCTCAGTCTTTTCTTGCCCCAGATGTCAGAAGACCCTAAAAATAAAGGTCAAAACCAAAAGACAGCAAACAACCAACCCACCACCCTTGCACTAACTATATGTACAATATATACAAAATACACAATATGTACAACCCAACCCACACAACCACCTCTAACTACAGAGGAGAAGGAGGGAGGTAATTGGACTGCAGCAATGTGGATCTTGAACATCTACATTTATGGTAGGTACAAAACTGTACTATGTTCTTCATCTCACATTGCTGCAGTCCTTACACTTGGGTAGAATCCCAAAGCAGAGGTAAGGGAGGATGGCTAACTACAAGGAAGCAGGAGCTGCCAAGATGCCCTGCAAAACAGCAGTGGCAAAACCAGCCCTGGATTTAGAGTAAAGTGGCAGGTGATAATGCCTAGAGAAAGTATGCACTGAACTCCAAGTAGCTGCCTCCAAAATATCCTTGGTTGCCACTCCCTCAAAAAGCTGTTGAAGTGGCAGTAGCCCTAGTGGAATGAGGCCTAATCCCAGCTGGAATCTCCTTGCCATGATGGGAATAACAGAAAGCAATGCAAAACCCAATCCACTTAGAAATAGTTTGTTTTGACACAGGCTTGCCCTGAGAACTCAAAGCAAAAGAAACAAACAACTGCTGAGACTGCCTGAACCCTTTAGTTCTGTCCAAATAATATCGCAACTGCCTGTGTACATCTAAAGTGTGCAAAATCTTTTCCCCTTTATTTTGGGGATTTGCATAAAAGGTAGGCAAATGAATAGTTTGGTTTAAAGCCACACTAGAAACCACCTTAGGCATAAAGGAAGGATTAGTACGTAATGATACCCTATCCTTATAGAAAATCAAGAAAGGCTCAACCGCCATAAGGGCCTGCAATTCAGAAACCCTTCTTGCAGAAGTAATTGCCAACAAAAAAGCAGTCTTCCATGACAAATATTTCAACTCAGAAGTAGCTGCAGGCTCAAAAGGTTGTAGAGTGAGTTTCTCCAACACAAAATTGAGATCCCAAGCAGGAGTAGGAGCTCTTCGTGGGGGTCTTATATTCTTTGCCCCTCTAAGAAATTGCTTGAACAAAGGATGAGAAAACAATGGTGGGTCACAATCATAGTGAGACGAAATTGCTGCAGCATGAACCTTAATAGAAGAGAAAGACAAACCTTTGTCCAGTAACTCAGTAAGATATTGAAGAGCCACACTCAAATTAGGCTCAGAAACATCAAAATCTTTTGCTGCACTCCAAAATAAAAATCTCTTCCATTTATCTGCGTACACTTTCCTTGTACTAGGCCTTCTAGCTTCCAAAATCACATTCAAAACTTGTTGTGGAAGTTGAGACCCTTTATGGTTCAAAACAGAATATGCCAGGCTGTTAGGTGAAGAGAGTGAAGTTTGACATTGAGCAAATGGCTGTCCTCCTGTGACAACAGGTGTGGAATCGAAGGCAAAGGCCATGGAGGCTTCCGTACCAGACTTCTCAGTAATGGGTACCAGTGCTGTCGAGGCCAATCTGGAGCTATTAAAATCATCCTTGGCTTGTCCTGTCTGACCTTTAGAAGTACCTTTGGGAGGAGAGGCAGAGGTGGAAAGGCATACACATGACGATTGCTCCAATTGAAAGAAAGAGCATCCACTTTCCAAGCTGTGGGATGAAACCTTTTTGTGCAAAACTTTGGCAGCTGATGGTTTAGTGGAGAAGCGAACAGATCTATGTCTGGAGTTCCCCATGACACTGTCAATTTCCGAAACACATGAGGATCCAATTTCCACTCGTGGGGATCCATAATTCGTCTGCTCAACACATCTGCTAAGGAGTTCTGTGCTCCTGGCCGAAACCTTGCCTGAAGATTGAGTTGTAAATTGAGAGCAGTCTCCCACAAAATCATTGCTTGCCTGCATAGAGGATAAGAATCGTTCCCCTTGCTTGTTGATGTACCACATGACAGTTGTGTTGTCTGTTAGAATCAACACCTGCCCTGGAAAAAGTAAATCCTTGAAAGCTATTAATGCAAACTGGACTGCTAACATCTCCTTTAGATTGATATGTAGATGCTGTAGTCTGGCAGGCCACTTGTCTTGTATCCACTTTCCATTCAGATGAGCTCCCCAAGCTTTTTCTGAGGCATCTGTCGTTAAAATCTGACTCGCCTCTGGCCGGGTCACAGAGAGTCCCTTGTTTAGGTGACATTCCTGAGCCCACCACAAAAATTCCTTTTGAATGCAAGGTATTATTTGAATGACAGTGTCTAGATCCTGGCAGTGCTGTGTCCATACATTTTTGACATACCACTGTAGCTTCCTCATATGCAGTTTGGCATTGGGAAGCACCAGAATACAAGATGCCATGAACCCTAAGGCTTGAAGGACTGTCCTTGCAGTCAGCCCGGACTGATGAGATAGCTGATGGAAGTAAAGGGATAGCCTCTTTTGTTTGTCCGGGGTTAAAAAGGCCATCTGGGATGCTGTATTCAGTCTCACACCCAGAAAGCACATGTCTTGAGAGGGTACTAGACTGGACTTTATTTCGTTCACAGAATACCCTAGGCATCTTAGCACTGCTATCACATATTCCAAATGACGAAGAAGCTCTTCCCTTCCTTGAGCCAGAATCAGGCAGTCGTCCAAATAAGGATACATCTGTATTCCTTTCAGCCTGAAGAAAGCTATCACTGGAGCCAGAACTTTGTGAACACTCTGGGCAGTAGATAAGCCAAAGGGCAATGCAGAGAACTGATAGTGAAAAGTCCCAGCTCGAAAACGCAGATACTTCCTGCAACTTAGTCTGATAGGAACATGAAGGTAAGCCTCCTTGAGATCCAAAGTTACCATCCAATGAT
The DNA here is from genome assembly GCF_019279795.1 of Protopterus annectens. Classification (NCBI taxonomy): domain Eukaryota; kingdom Metazoa; phylum Chordata; order Ceratodontiformes; family Protopteridae; genus Protopterus; species Protopterus annectens. The sequence continues at coordinate 813,250,600 of NC_056741.1, read as the reverse complement.
CTTTGCCCAGCAGAGGCAAAAGCTGTTGTAACGTCAACATTTTGAACTTGGGAATGTCCAGATAAGTGTTGAGGATAGATAGATCCAAAATTGGTCTCCACGTGTTCCCCTTCTTTGGTACTAGGAACAGGCGAGAATAAAATCCTAGGCCCACTTCTGGCATAGGGACCGGCTGTATGGCCCCTAGCTGAAGTAACAGAGAAATTTGTTTGTGAGCCTCTATTCTTTGTTGAGGAGGAACGTCTGGCATGCCTCTGAAAGGAGGCAAGGTATGGAAATAAAACCTGTAACCTTGGTGTATGATATCCAATACCCATTTGTCTTGGGTAATTAAACTCCAATTTTCTTTGAAAAGTGCCAACCTTCCTCCCAAAGGTGCTGCCAGACGAGAAGGCTCTGGCAGCTGAAAAGGTAGGTCATTGGGTCTGTTTACGAAAGGACTGACCCCTGCCCTCACCTGAAGACTGTGCAGGAGAACTCCCTGTTCTAGGCCTGAAAGAGCCCTGAGCTCTGCCCCTACCACGCCTAGATCTACCCCTAGACTGGGAATCATAAGAAGGATACGTCCACCCTTTAGCAGGCCAATTTCTGCTAAACTTCGGAGGCTGAACCTGCAAAAAATCTTTAACAGTCTGCATAGACTTTACTTTGTCTTCCATTTTCTTTAAAACTGCCTCAACAGGAGGACCAAACAACACGTCAGATTGTAAAAGAGCATCTAAAATCCTTGTTTTAACATGTTCAGACAAATTTTGATCCCTTAGCCAGGCGTGCCTGCGAAGAACTGACTCAGTGGCAGCCACCCTAGACGAGGCCTGTACAGCATCAAAACCACATTGCAAAGAATGCTTACCCACCTGTTCAGAAACATGCACTAAATCTTGCAACTCTTTACAATCAATACCTACTGCCAAAGCATCAACCTTAGACTTTAATTGCGAAAGGAGATAGTTTTGGTATTTCAACATGTGAAACTGGCAATTCAAAGCCCTCATAGCAAGAGTGGAAGAAGTATAAACTTTCTTTCCCCATCTATCCAAGGCCCTAGCCTCTTTGTCTGCAGGAACCGGATTCTTAACAACAGAAGCCTTAACACCTTTAGGCCCCTGGCTAACAGTTTCTGGGTCTGCCCTAGGACTCTTAAAAACATACTTATGAGCTTCAGGCACCCTGTAATACCTATCCGGCTTAACAGGAGCAGGAGGCAAAGAATCAGGATTAAGAGAAGCCTCTGTAAAAACATCTACCACTACATCCAAAACAGGAGGTATAGCCAAAGGCCTATGCTGGGGTAAAAACAAAAATTCCCTAAGCCTTTTCCTGGAATCAGAGAAGTCCTGACCTTCCCACTTAAAATGCTCCCTCATGGAATGAAGAGTTTCTGAAAAAGAAAAATCCTCAGGAGGAGAAGCAGAAGGAGTAGAATCATCCACATCAGAATCAGAATAAGGGGAGTACTCCTGCAAGTCTTCAGCCGAAGACTCTGACACATCTGAAGCCTGCTCAAAACCCCCCAGCTCAGGCTCCACCCTAGGCCTCTCATCAGGAGGGGGCATAGAACCCCTAATCAAAGTAATCAAATCTTCTGCCATTTTAAGCATATGCTTCTTGGGCACAGTACCTGAAGAGCTAGGGGTAACACCAACTGAAGCCAAACCTGGCCTGCCCCTGGGAGAAGCCTTAGAAACAGAAGGAGAGGGCCTAGCCACCCTAGGAAGGGAGGGGAGTATAGTAACCTGAGAAGCCCCCTCAGCTTGACTTGCCTCCTGAGAGGCCACATCTGGCAATACTAAAGTCTCACCCTGGGAACACAAAGAAACCTCCGGTGGAGCCACCGGCTCCACCGACACCTCTGAAGAACCGGCGTCCGGTACGGACGGGTCTTCCAGCCTAGGCTTAACTGCTTTGTCCTTGCGCTTCTTTGTAGAAGCGGGCGTCGGAGCATCCGACGGCATTTTATAATTGCACCGCTTCCCAAAGACTAACCTTGCACAATCCAATCTCCTCTTTATAGTGCGTTTATTAAATCTAGCACAAGAGCGACAGCCAACAACGTCGTGCTCAGGCCCTAAGCAAGGAATACACAAAGTATGATAATCTCTATGCGGTATCTGTTTCCCACAAGAAATGCAATTATTGACTTTTTCTGACATCCGGTAAATCACTGAGGCAAGAAAAACTAAAATATTCCCAACGGGTACTTAGCCAACTTTGAACTCGGTCTGAAACTTCAAATCGAAAAATCTCAGAACGCCAACCGGCACTTGCAATGCTGCTTCTGCATCGGACCATGCGGCAAAAAAGACTGAGGATATGACGTCGGTCATGCGCATTTGTACCCTGACGTCCTGATGTCAGTCAAATGCGCCTTGACCGACGTCAGCCTTATACTTTGATATTCGGGCCGACCGAGGACAGCGGACTACCCAAGTGTAAGGACTGCAGCAATGTGAGATGAAGAACCTCAGGGATAGGAGTGGACCCTAGGCATAGAGGGGTATGGAGGGAGGGAAAATCCGACTGCAGTTGCATGTCTATCGGACATTTACATTTATGGTAAGTACAAAACTGTACTATGTCCTTCAAGAATGCAACTGCAGTCATAACATGTGGGTAGAATACCATAGCTTAGCTGGGGGAGGAGGAATGCTCTAGGAAAAAGATGGTGTGGCAATCAAACCCTGCAGGACTGCTGAAGCAAAGCCTGCTCTGGATCTGGAGTATAGAGGGAGATTGCAGTGTTTGGAGAATGTATGCACGGAGCTCCATGTAGCAGCTTCTAGAATGTCCTTAGTAGGCACCCCTCTTAAGAAAGCTGTAGAGGTGGCTGTAGCTCTGGTGGAATGTGGTCTGACATTGGCTGGAACAGTCTTTCCATGAAAGGAATAACAGAATATTATGCAATGTCCAATCCATTTTGAAATAGTCTGTTTTGAAATTGCTTTTCCTTGGACTGCAGGGGCGTAAGCTACAAAAAGTTGTTCAGACTTCCTACTGGCCTTGGTTCTGTCCAGGTAGTAACGAAGTTGTCTGTGAATGTCCAAGGTATGCAACAGTCTTTCCCCCTTGTTCTCAGGATTGGGGAAGAAAGCAGGCAGATGAATTGCTTGATTTAAAGAAACCCTAGATACCACCTTTGGCATGAAAGTAGGGTTTGTCCTTAATGAAACCCTGTCTCTGTGGAAAAATAATGAAGGGTGGTATTGCCATTAGGGCCTGTAGCTCCGAAACCCTTCTTGCTGATGTAATTGCCAACAGGAAAGCTGTTTTCCAAGAGAGAAATTGCAAGTCAACTGAAGCTGCTGGCTCAAATGGAGGTAGAGTCAGTTTTTCTAGGATAAAATTGAGGTCCCAGGCTGGCACTGGGGCCTTTCTTGGTGGCTTAATGTTGTTGATTCCCCTGAGGAATTGCCTTAGTAAAAGGTGTGAAAAAACAGGAGTATCAGTGTTGTATCTAGCTGAAATAGCAGATGCATGTATCTTTATGGAAGAATATGAGAGGCCGTTCTTTAACATATCTGCCAAATATTCCAAGATGAGTGGGATGTTCAACAGTGATGCATCATGTCCCTTGCTGGTGTTCCAATTGCTGAATCTTTTCCACTTTGCTAAATAAACCTTTCTGGTGGATGGTTTTCGAGCCTCTGTTAGTATCCGCTGAACTTCCTTGGAGAGAAATAGGCTGAAGTTATTTATGGGATCTCCCAGGCTGTTACCTGCAGTGTCTGTAGATTTGAATGCACTGTTTCGAAGTTGTGTTGAGTCAGAAGTAGAGGCCATTGGGGAAGGGCCCACCTCCTGGTGTGACATATGCTCCGTAGTAATGGGTACCAGTGTTGTCTTGGCCAGTCCGGAGCTATTATGATTCCCTTGGGTTTCTCTGCTTTGATCTTTATTAATACTGAGGTCATCAGTGGCAGAGGTGGGAATGCATAGATTGTTGGTGAGTTCCAGTTGAATGAGAGGGCATCTATTTTCCAAGCTTTTGGATGGTATGTCCTTGTGCAGAATTTTGGTAGAAGATGGTTGAGATGAGAGGCAAATAGGTCCACTTCTGGCTTGCCCCATGTCGAAGTGAGTTGTCTGAAGGTCTTCGGATGTAACCTCCACTCATGTGGATCTGTGAAATTCCTGCTTAGGCTGTCCGCCAACACATTGTCTTTTCCTGGAACAAACTGGGATTGTAACTGGATGTTTAGACTCAGTGATTTCTCCCAAAGATGCATTGTCAGTCTGCAAAGGGGGTAAGAGTGGGTGCCCCCTTGCTTGTTTATGTACCACATCACAGTGGTGTTGTCTGTCCGTATCAGTAAATGTCCTTGCTGGAGTTGGTGTTGAAAAGCCTCGATGGCATGCATTACTGCCAGCATTTCCTTTTGGTTTATATGCAGATGTGTTTCCTTTGGAGACCATTGTCCTTGTATACACCTGTCTTCCATGTGCGCCCCCCATCCAAGGTCTGAGGCGTCTGTGGTCATGGTCTGTGTTATCTGTGGTTTTTTGAATGACATACCCGTGTTTGCCTGGCTCACCGAGGCCCACCATAGGAATTCCTTCTGTAGGCATGGAATGAGCGGTATGATTGTCTCCAAGTTGTTGCTGTGTTGAGACCAAATGCTTTTTAGGTACCACTGAAGCTTTCTCATGTGTAGTCTTGCTAATGGAACCAGAAGAATGCAGGATGCCATGTAACCCAGGGCCTGTAGGAATCTCCTTGCAGTCATCTGGGTGAGTTTTGCTAAACCTTTGAAGTAATGAGTTAACTTCTCTTGCTTGTCTTCTGTCAGGTAAGCCATCTGAGAGCCTGTGTCTAGTTTGGCTCCTAAGATGATTATTTGCTGGGATGGCTGCAGTCTTGACTTTTGGAAGTTGACTGTGTATCCCAGAGCTTGAAGTAATCGTATGACATAATCCAGGTTTTTTGTCAACATCAATTTGTCGTCCGCTTGTATGAGGCAGTCGTCCAGGTACGGGTAAATTTGTATCCCCTGGAGCCTGCAATGAGCAATTACTGAAGCCAGGCACTTTGTGAATACTCTGGGCGCAGTAGATAAGCCAAATGGCAATGCTGAGAATTGATAATGCTCTGGCCCTGCAAGAAATCTGAGGTATCTTCTGCAGCTGTGTCTGATAGGGACATGCAGGTATGCCTCCTTGAGGTCCAGAGTAATCAGCCAAGACCCCTTGCCCAGCATGGGAAGGAGTTGCTGTAGAGTCAGCATTTTGAACTTTGGTACTATGAGAAAGGTGTTTAATGCGGACAAGTCCAGTATTGGTCTCCATTGAGATTCTTTTCTTGGAACAAGGAACAGTCTTGAGTAAAACCCCCGGTCTTGTTCTTGCTGTGGAACTCTTTCTATTGCTTTCATCCGAGTCAGCAGAGTGATTTGCTTGATAGCCTCTGCCCTCTGGTTTTGTGGTAGGTTTGGCATGCCTTGTTTTCTTGGTAAGGTATGAAAACGAAACCTGTACCCTCGGTCTACAATGTCCAAAATCCATTTGTCCTTTGTCAGTCTGTGCCAATTTTCTGCAGAGATAATTTCCCGCCCAGGGGAGCTTCTATTTGTTCCCTGGTAGGCGGTAGTAGAGGAAAGTCATTGAGATTGTGGTTGTGGGGCAGGTGAAACCCCTGCGTCACTTCTTTGGCTTCCTGGCTGCCATTGTCGTCCCCTGTAAGGGCCTCTGTATTGGCCTCTTCCTCGCCACGCCTGTTCTTACCCCTTTGAAACTTTTCTGTATTAGGAAAGGACCAGTTTTTAGAAGGCCAATTCCTACTGAATCTGGGGGGTTGAACTTGGAGGAAATCTTTCACCATCTGAACTGATTTTGCTTTTTCTTCTATGGTCTTTAACACATCCTTAGCATTTGCACCAAAAAGCTTGTTCTTTTCCAAAGGTGCATCCAGTAGTTTTGCTTTTACATGATCTGGTAGAGGTTGATCTTTTAACCAGGCATGTCTACGAATGACTGCCGCTGTCATAGCTGCCCTACATGAAGCTTCCAGTGCATCATATCCACACTGCAGGAAGTGATTGCTTACTTGCTGAGTGTTATGTACAGCTTCCTGCAAAGTCTTCCTGTCTAAAGGATCAGGAGTGGCTAAAGTTTTTTGTAAATCTTCTAAAAGGTAGTCCTGATATTGTAACATATGAAAAAGGCAATTTAAAGCTCTCATAGATAAGGTAGTGGAGGTGTAAACCTTTTTACCCCATCTCTCTAATGACCTGGCCTCCCTGTTGGAGGGCAATGGATTTTTAGAGGTGGAAGCTGAAACTCCTTTAGGCCCCTGTGAAATAGTTTCCAAATCAGCAGAATGGGCCCTGAATAAATGGGAATGAGTTTCTGGGACCCTGTAATACCTGTCTGGCTTGGCTGGAGCAGGAGGAAGAGAATCAGGGGTAGCACTAGAGTCAGAATATAGATCATCCAGAACATCAAGTACAGGAGGAACAGCTAAGGGCCTGTGCTGGGGCTTCTTAAGGAAAGTCCTCAGGCGTTTCCTAGAATCAGAATATTCCTGACCTTGCCACTTTAAAAGTTCCCTCATGGTGTGCAGAACTTCCCCAAAAGAAATATCCTCAGGAGGGGAGGCCGAGGGGATGGAATCTTCTGCATCCGAGTCCTCATAGGTCTGGAAGAGCTCTTCCTGGCTATCAGAGTGGACGGAGCCCTCAGAGTCTTCATCAGAAGGAATAGGTTCAGAGGGTTCAACCCTGGGCCTTTTATCAGGAGGAGGCTGGGATCCTCTCTCAGGATGGGCCTGTGAACCTCTAATCATGGAAATTAAATCAGCAGCCATGGACATAATTTGTGTCTCTGGAGTAGGCTGAGGAAAGGATTTAGAAGTAATATGTTTTGTTTTGCTGGCTGCCTTAGCTCTAGTGTAGGCCTTAATAGACATGGCCATAGGAGGCCTGGCAGCTCCACGTGCAGGAGTGACCTTGTCTACAGCAATGGTCTCGGGCATTTCCTCGGTTTCGGTATCCGGAGGAAAATCGATAACAGGCGTCTGAGTGATGTCCGGAATCGGAGTCGTCGGTAATGCGGTGTCTTCGGTTCGGAGCGGTGGAGAGACCGTCTCAGGGGGAACCGGAGCACTCGCGCTAGGTTTTGGCGTGGAGTCGGTGGTAGACGCGGGCCGAGGATGTCGGTCCCGGTCTTTTCGCTTTTTGGGAGTTTGCGATGTCGGAAGATCCGACGGCATGTTGTAAGCAAATTTATCGGCAAAAAAGTCTTCAGCAAACTCCGCCCGGCGCCTGAGAGTGCGCTTGTTGAAGCAAGCACAGGCTACACAGGCTGAGACGTCGTGGTCTGGGCCCAGGCAAGGAAGACAGTAAGAGTGGAAATCCTTATGAGGTATTTGTTTACCATAAGAAAGACAATTGTTAACTTTTTCAGTTATTTCTGATATCAGCTGAGGCAAGAAAAGGTCCCCAACGGGGTACTTAGCTTTTTTGATGACTTCGGTATCGAAAAATACAGGAGCTGACCAACCGGCACTTGCGAACTGCTTCTGCTTCGGGCACCGCGCGGCAAGAAAGACTGGAGAAAATGGCGTTGGCTGATGCTTATATACTCCAGCCGCTCTGACGTCAGAGAGAAATGCGACATCAGCCGACGTCGGACCCAGACTTTGGAATCCGGCCGACCGAGGGCTGCCTGAGGCAGGACAACCCACATGTTATGACTGCAGTTGCATTCTTGAAGGACATCATCACCTTTATGCCCTCTGCTACACAAACAGAGTTTGGGTGAAGTTCGGTGTACCTTTTAAAAGCTACAAGTAGTCTTTCGTAGACAGGCCAGACATTTGTGCTTCCACGGCAGGAAATCCCATTGGTTAAGAATACTGCAGCAGTGAATGTAAGGACAACCATTGTGCCCCCATCCATTGCTTTGGTGACCTTCTCAAAGAAGAGTAGGCATAACCTGCCCTTGATAAAAACAAATTGGGTTAGGTCCAGTGTTTTCAGGTTTCCTATGTCATTAGTGATCATTCCAATGATAATTCTTTCCATGAAATTCTTAGGGCGATACCAGCTTAGGAAGAGGAAGTATAGTTGCATACACTTACCATAAATGTAGATGTTAGAGTGTATTCACTGTTGCAGTCATTACATTTGGGTATCAAAAGGGGAATGGCTAAAGACTTGTGCTGAGGGAGGAGGAGGAAATCCCTGAGCCTCTTTTTTGATTCTGAGAAGTCTTGACTCTCCCAGTGAAAACGCTCCCTCAAAGTATGCAAGGTTTCTCCAAATGAATAATCCTCAGGAGGAAATGCAGATGGAATAGGCTCCCTCAGCCATAAGAATCCTCATAGGGAGGTAAAGATAATTCCTGATCAGAAGAGGAATCAGAAGAAATAGAAACTGGATCTGAAGATTCATACTCAGTGTCTTGCCTCTTAATCTGGAGGGGGATGGGTACCCCTGATCAAGGTAATAAGGTCTTCAGCCATTTTGATACCCAAATGTAATGACTGCAACAGTGAAACACTAAGAACATGTAGGTGGAGTTGAATCAGGTTAAGAATGAACACTTGTTAATTAATAGAGAGGCTAAGATAGCAGTCACAATAGCAAAAAACAAGGTATCAGAGGAACTCTACCAGCTTCTGGAAGGTAATTCAGCAGATGGCAAGAAGAAACACTCATGTTGCAATGCAAATGGAGGAAGATAATGAAAATAGTTTTCAGACACCCTTCAGAAGGGATGTCAGCAAGAACTTTCTCTAGGCCACAGGACAAAGGCAGTTGGATGGAGTACTTCCAGCAATTTCTGAATGAGGAAAAATGCACACAAGTCTTTCTGTCACAGTCACAGCCTACAATGGAAGAGGAAGAAGTGCCCACCATAGAAATAAGAACTGCACTAAGGAAAATGAAGTCAGGGAAAGAGGCATGCTCTGAAGAGGTCAAGGTAGATATATTTAAGATGTTCTGTGGGGTACAGGAGAAATGGCTCCAGGGGGTACTCATAGCAATAAAGAGAGAAATATATAACCCAGTTGACTGGAGAATAAGCATTCTCTGCCAGTGTACAAGAACAAAGGGGGCATCTACAAGTGTGGGCAAAATACAAGTCTAAGTCTCCTGTCACACTGTATGAAAATGCTGGAGTGTGAGATTGATAAATAAATATGCACAGTAGTACAAATTATAGATGAAAGATGAGCAGTTTGGATTCAGAACAAGATGCAGCACAACTGATCCAATGTTTGCAGTGACGCAGACAGTTCAGAATAAGCTGGAAATAAGAAAATAGTCCAAATGGACATTCGCAGACTTGAGGAAAGCATATGACAAGGTCCCAATAAAACTGGTTTGGGCAGTCCTGCAATAAATTGAAGTCCCCGAAACATTAGCAGAATTAGTGCAAGTTATATACAAGGACCCACTGACACAAGTACAAACAGTGTTTAGACTCACAGTGGGGTTTACCAGTGGGAGTGGGTGTGCAAAATGGTTCACCACCGAGCCCTCGACTGTTCGTACTGGTGACAGACTACATTAGCAAAGAGGCTGAGGTGGGTGATCGGCAAAGCTGCTATAAGCAGATGATGTGGCATTATAATCAGACTCTGAAAAAGGGCTTCAACAAATGATAGGAGAATGGAATGCAAAAATGAAGACACATGGGATGGGACAATGGAATGCAAAAAATGAAGGCACATAGGATGAAACTGAGCACAAATAAGCCAGTGGTGGTTGTGTCTTTCGGCTTTTCCTGGTTAGGGGTCGCCACAGCAGAACTCCGGTCCACTAATGATTGGTAGTTGATGTTTACGTGCCGAGTTACCAGCCCTGACGCACAACCTTTAACGAAGGTATGCCCATTCACGCAAGTCTCCATGTAGAAGACGCTCTAGCTGAGAATCGAACCGGACAGTGTCTTACTGTGAGGCCACAATGCTACCGCAGCACTGGGTGCAAATTGGGAAAATCAGAAGAAGATGAGAACTAAGACAGAAGGGAAGATAGTGGGACAGGCAAATAGTTTCAAGTATCTGGGAGGGGTGGTTGAAGAGAAGGGAAGTCTGAATGAAGAGGTTAAAGCTAGAATCAGAGGGGCTGCAGCCAACTGGCATAGAGTCTCAGGTACAGGCTATGACAGAAGAATGCAAAAGAAGCTGAAAAATAAGACGTATAAGACAGTGGTGTGACTAGTACTATTGTATGATACAGAAACCCAGGCAGCAAAGGCAGAGCAGATGAAGAAGCTATCAGTGATGGAAAAGAAGTGCCTGAGAAGGGTAGTAGGATGCACACTGTGGGACAGATGAAAAAATGAAGACAGAAGAGCAGAATCAAAAGTAGCTCCAAATGCAGACAAGATCTGGGGAAGATGATTTGAGACAGAGAGGAAGAAGGTAAAAGGAAACAAGAATGTCCAAAGAGGTGGATGGACTGTGAAAGAAGATCTTCGGCAGTCAGGCATGAGTGCTGAAGAAGGCAGGAGTGTGGCACTGAATCGAGAGAAAGATGCTGACAGTTAATACAATACCCAGACCCAATGTAGAAGAGGGGAGAAAGGGGAGGCTGATGATGATATATATATATATATATATATATACATATATATATATATACATATATATATATATATATATATATATATATACATATATATATATATATATATATATATATATATATATATATATATATATATATATACACATATATATGACAAAAGTAGGAAGCCTCCCACTGACCAGGGTAACAAAATGTATGGCACCAATAAAATGAAAGATTTTCTTTATTGGGATAAGCGTTTTTGGATCTCTTGATCCTTCATCAGATCCATATAAAACAAGTCAGCTAAAAAATATTTACATACTGAAACATACCCCAATCAATTCAGTAACACACCCTTCTCTATCAAAATTTCACACACGTCTCCTAAGCCTTCCCCTTTCAGAGCAGGTTTAATTGGTAAGTAGGCATTGAGACCTGGAGATGTGGAGGCCTGCAGCCTGCCTGTCAAGCATATTTCTGCTTTCTCTACTAGATTAACATCTCCCCCTCTCTTGTTATTACCTATGTTTTGTATTACCCCAAAATAAAAAGAATGTCCTTCATTCTCTTTAATATGCTTAAAAAGGGAGTTTTTACATCCTGCTGCCTAATGTCATTCAAATGTTTGGACACCCTCTCCTTAAGCTGTCTCATGGTTTTACCTACATAAAAGGAGTCACACAGGCCACAAGTAGCCATATACAGTATGATCCTACTGGTACAATCTGCATAGCCATCAAAATAATATTCTTTCTTCTGCTGTGTATGTAAAACTACATTTCCTTTATAAATAAATTTACAAGTACATCTGCGACATGGGTGGGTGCCTTTTCTTTGTGAAACTACAGAGTGACAGTTCCCATTTTTGTCACACATAAGCTGCTTAAGGTTACGACTGTTACTAAAGGCAAAGCGAGGTACCTCCCCCTACAATCCCTTTCATCTCCTCATCTGACATCAGAATCTTCCAGTCGTTCCTAATTACACTGCAGCTCCCCTTGAGGTCACTTGAGTATGTAAGGACCATTCTAAGATCCTTACCATCCTCTGTGTGAAAACTCTTCCATATGATCCCCCCTATATAAATATGGTTTCCTTATGTCCTCTCTTATATCCTGTACTTGTCTCTATGCAGTGGTCACTTCACCTAGTTTGTACCCTCTCCTCAAAAAACTGTTCCCCATAGTTTTAGCTGCTTCAGTAAACTCTTTCCCTTGGGTATGAAGTCTATATGCTCTAAGGAATTGTCCCCCTTTAGGACATTCCTATGAACACGCCCAGGGTGCATACTAGATCTATGCAGAATACTATTCATCCAACACTCCTTCCGATAGAAGGCAGTGTTTATTTCCCCAGATGCAGTGTCCTGTTTCGATCGAATGTCAAGAAAATTGATGCTTTCAGTGCCATGTCGCATTGTGAATTTGAAGGATAGAGTGTGTATTTGCAAAAATATGCATATAGTTAACATGCTGTTTATTTCTTGAACAGGGTGGGAATTATAAGTTCATAAGATTTGGTTCAGCTGAGACAATATTACAGAAAAATGTATAAAGTGGTGCAAAATATGATAAACTATGAAGGATCACTTTGTAACAGAAAAATAAAGAAAATAAGTTAAGTAACAAAATATCTATACTATGCTACAATTTAACTTTTAGTTAGGCATAAAAATGAACTTGTTGATAGAGAAAAAAAGAAAAAAGGTACCGACTTATACTGACAATAGTCATGCAAAAATAATAATGTTACAGGAAATTCACCTAAATAAGAAGAATCACCATAACTATGCATTTGTGTTGTCCATTTTCATTCTGCCTCAACTGACGGGTCTTGGATCCAGCTCTGTCACATTTACTAGATTCTCAGATCCAACTCTTGAGCTCCTCCTTTTACCCATAATGCCCAAGTCAACGTGCAATACCACAGACAGACTTTGCTGTACGATCAACAATACAATGAACTAACCTCAGGCTAAGACAACAGGAAGACTAACAAAAAAGACTGGGGCTCAAACGTGGAACAGAGGTTCCACAGCAATCCTAAGCTCACCCCAGGAGTTAAAGGGAAGGGGAAAAGAGGGTGGGAAGTTGAGGAAGAATGAAAATGGACAACACAAATGCATAATTATGGTGAGTACATAATTTTAATATCCGATGCTGTCCTTTTCATTCATTACTCAACCGATGACTTCGATTCCCCAGCTACCTGAACCTTAGGTGGCCCTCAAGGAAGGATATTCCATAGTACTGCAGAACCAAAGGCAGCCCTGCTTCTGGAAGTCAAATCCAATTTGTAATGCACAATAAAAGTATGAGCATTAGCCCAAGTAGCTGTGGCACAAATGTCATCAATAGAAATCCTAAACCAGAAGGCAGATGATGTAGCCATGGATCTGGTGGAGTGTGTTTTAGAAGCACTGGGCAAGGACAAACTTCAATGACTATAAACCAAGAATATGCAGTCCATCAGCCATCTGGCTAAGGTAAGTTTAGAAACTGGTTTACCCAATTTGTTTGGGGAGAATGGGACAAACAAATTATTTGTCTTTCTGAAATCTTGTGTTCTATGGAGATAAAAGGGGAGCCATCTATGTACATCCAACAGATGAAACATGTATTCACCTTTATTAGAGATGATGGTAGAGAAAACAGGCAAATTAAAGGCTTGGTTAATATTCACTTCCAAGGCTACTTTAGTCAAAAAGGTTGGATAAGTTTGTAAAGTAATGATCTTTGTGGAAGATCAAATATGGGGATTTGGAAGACAGCCTAGAGCTTGGCTACCCATCTCGCAAATATAATGGCCATGAGAAAAGCAGTTTTCCAAGATAAAAATTTTAAGACCGGGGAGGACAGCCTGGGCTGTCTAATCATCAGTGGAATCATCTCTCTCAACAGTACCGAATTCCTCAGTTTTTACTGGTTTTGAGGTCCAAATATTAATGGGGTGCCACAAATTCCTGAGTGGCCCCCTTACTTCCCAAATTTCCCAGCTTTGGTTTTTTTAACTTTTTTTCTGCAATTTTTTTTGCTGACATCATCACATGCAGAGGTGTGTGTGATGACATCAGCTTCACGAGCAATCTGTCAGAATTTGGCTGAGGGCTCGAGGGGTGTGACTGACTGTTTATGGTAGACACGTGTGTTGCACTCGACTAGAGTGCATCTCGCATTGCAGCAGGCCAGCACCTCTTCCCGAATCCAGACAGAAAGGGAGGGATACGACAGAGAGCAGCTGAGCTGACACAGCAAGCAAAATACTACAGAGTTTGTGTTTTTAAAACTTTAATCTATTTCTAGAGCATACATCTTGAGGGCAGATTGCAGAAGCTTTAGTTTAGAAGGCAGGCAACCCCCTCCCCAAGCCACTCATTTGTGTGAGTGTAGGCAGCAGTCTCTCAATGGACTCGGAGCGGTGCGGTCATGAAAAAATATATCCATTTCTACTTCTTCCGCAGGCTCCTCCTCCATCTCCAGGCAAAATGAAGATAAAAATAAATATAAAAAGAAAATGAATTGTTAATTTGTTTGAGATGGCCACAAAGTCTGTGCTTTGCGTTTGCGCTACTCAGTGGTGGGTGCGGGCTGCAAGATGTGTATATCTGACATGCTAGTTTGTGTTTCACTTGTGTAGTGTATTTTTAAATTTCCACTCCTTTCATTTTGATGGTGGCCACATCAGTCCTTTACTGCCATGAAATGCTGTTACTGTGTCACATTTAAATACCATTTCAAGTAAAAAAAAAAAAAAGCGCAGCAGTGTGTAGAATTCCAGGACACACACTTTAATGAAAATAAGCACTTACATCATGTACAAGAACCAAACTTCTTCAGATCCATTTCACTCATTTTAAAGTCTTAATTTATTCTGTGCATGAAGAAACTGACAGTCCAATGCAATAAAAGATCACTGAACTATGTTAATTGATAGGGTCGGGTGCATCATTCTGCCCTTACTAAGCACAGCATTACACTATGCACCACTGAACTTCCTGAAGTAAGGTATTTGTTGTTAATGTGTAATCCTCGTCAGCCAGCATGATTTTACAGTCACACCTTAGTTTTGGTAAAAACAAACCAGTCACCCAATTTTACAGTTACACATTAGGTTTGGTGAAAACAGACCAGACAGACACCTGTAGCTAGAAATTTGTGTGTTGGGGGGGGGGGGGTACTAGTCAGAGACCTCGAGCAGAAGCCATGATTTGTCTTGTAGGATGAGGGTATAGTTGAACCTGTTGGCCTGCATTTGGGCTACCACTTTTAAAGCCATGGTTATGAAGGAAGTGCTTTTCATAGGGAATAACTTGACCTTCATCGGCATATTAAGGCAACAGGGTATCTATAAGGGTGATAATTTAAAGGGTACTTCTAAGTTCTGTGTTAGGTGTTCAGTGGTATTGTCATATGCATCAAGTCTGAAGATCAGTAATTCTTAATGCAAATCAGTCTAACCTTAGCTAACAGTGTGAATTAAATTCATTGCATGCCTTTAAATGAGCACATAAGTCCATTCCTGCTTAGGACTGGACAGTTTTGACAACCACCAGCAATGAACTGAAGAAGGCAACAGTTTGATAGGTTTGGAGAGTATTGGAGCTTCTCCCCTCAATAACCTTGAGAGACCACTTTGAGTAAATGTGCATGCAATCTGGGCGTTTATATATGTTGAATGTGCACCCAAGGACATGCATCTGCTTTGTCTCATGTATATCATATAAGGGAATTTTGAGACCATGTTATTAAATCTCAGAACCCCATGTATAGGAGTTGGGACTGTTCATGCCTTTCTGTGCAAGCCATGGAGTCATGATTTTTATTGTACTTTTGAGTTCTACACTGCTTTGTTTAATGGTAGGAGACATGGTAAGCATCTTTAGCATATGCTATAAAAAGACCTTGAAGGAAGTGAAGAGGAGATGTTTGGTATGTCTGATTATATTTATAGTGCCATGAGTAACTAAGCAAGTTGAACTACAGCCTTTGTCAGAATGACTGTAAATTTCATTTAACACAGTGTGGTGAGATAAGGAAATAAAATGCATTTATGAACGACAGTTTTACTTATAAGACATGTACTGAGAAATAATTAAAAAGGGGGCTAGAATATCATGTAAGAAAAGGTAAGAAGCACAGGAAGTGAAGAAAAGTATACCAATGTGGATCTCTAAATCATACCACTCAACTGCCCAGATTTTCAAAGAATGTCCAGATTTTTGCCTTATAACTTTGTCTGCCCCTCATAAAATATGTATTTTTTTGGCAAACTTCTGGGATGATCTGAGGACTGAAGTCGCTAAATAATGACATACATTTGAGTTTCAGACTTAATAGCCTTCAAAAATGCATTTCTAACTCAAATCCTGTTATTCTCGCTACATTCTAAGTTTATAAGAAGAATATTTAAAATTTGTTCATATTTTTGGACCTTTGTCCCAAACTCCCCCATTATTTCAGGCTTTGTCCATATTTCTTGTTTTAAGAGGTTGAGAGGTATTCATGACAGCTGTGCATATATATAGTCTGTTTGCCCCCCCCCCCAATGTACCTTACTCATATGCGCTAACACCATCCTGTCAAATTACCAAAACCTATTCCCCAAGAGTGACAGTAAACAACACATACACACACACAAAATCTGGTGTATTTTCCAGTGGAAATATTAAGCAGTGGTGCTTCAGCTTTCCTTCTTTATGGAGTGAAGATGATTGCCTACATCAGTTTTTGAAACAGATTATAAAACCATTTTTCCTGAGGAAGTGTTTTAAACCATGTTCTCTGTTGCTCCTTTCTGTCTTTGTTCTCCATCTTAACTTTTTTCTTGTTTTTCTTTAGCTGGATATGGTTAATTGACAAGAGAGACTATAAATAACTACTTTTGAGAAAGGAGAGAGAAATGCTATTGATCTGCATGTGTATAATTTGGTGAATGTTTTCATGGTATCAGATTTAAATAAGATGTATTAATGTTGGAATGTTACATATCCAGATAGTGATGCGAAGGCTGCAGTTTCATTAGTAGAATGCTGACTACTAGTTTCTACACTTTCTTTGTAAAACAGACCATCTGTTGTAAATATTTATTTATTTGCATTTGCTGTTAAAATCTGACTGAGCACATGCTGAAGGAATTAGTGGGGGTCTAGGGGAAATGTTTCATTTTAGTGCTTGTACATATTTCAAACTACTGAAGGGTTATGGATCGCTGGGGAAATGTTTCATTTTGCTGCTTGTGCATATTTGAAGCTGAAATCACTGACAGAATGGATCGCTTGGGGAATGTTAATAATATAAACAGTTTTGCTCTGGTTTATACTGAAGCGCAGCCACAGTTAATTATATTTTTATAGAAGAAAACTGTATTTTAGTTTTGCACAAGTTCAAATATTAATATAAATAAAGCACTATAGTTCTGTTTATTTTGCGTTTCACGACCAAATTTTGTCTGTTCTTCAGTTCGCATTTAAAAGTTGGAATTCTACAATTCCACTGGAGTGGGCGGGGCTACATAATTATGTATGCAAATGTTAATCAGCATACAGATACTTGGTCAGTTGTACCTATGTTTCATGGGCCTTTGTCCAGATTTTTGATGTTTCTAGGTTGAGAGGTATGAGTGGAATTGGAGAAACCATATGGTCAACTTGATTTCTGTAATGTCCTGGTGATCCATCCCCATGGGATGAGACAGAAGGTCTGGACAGGGTCCAGTATCCACGGTGGATATCAAAGGTGAGACCAAAGGTAAGAGAAATGCACTTGACAAGGCCAAAACGGGGCACTGAGGATAACTGTGCTCTTCAAATGAAGTTCCTTTTGTGACAATTTGGGAATAGCAGGTATTGAGGGATAAGAGTAAAGGAGATGGGAGGGTCAAAGATATTTGCTGTTGTGTGGAAATACAAACAGACTGTAGCAAGGTTGACCTCATCAGCGGAAAATCCTCTACTCCACTGATCGAGAGACCACTCATGAAGCTTAAGAATAGACCCTACTGGGTTTTGTCTGCTAGCATGTTGGTTTTCCCTGGGATGTGCATTGCCATAAGAAAGCTGTGGGAGGAGATTGTCCACTGTTACACACACACACTGTTTCTCAACAAAGGGGATAAGACTGGGTCCCACCCATTGGTTGATGTACCAAACTACAGACTTGTCGGTCTGAATCACAATCATCCCGAGAGGAGCCTGCAATGCTAGAACCACTCTCATCTCTAGGACACTGATGTGCAAATTGGTCTGTTTTGGGGACCACTTGCCTTGGACCGTTCTTCCCAAGAAATTCCTTCACCCCAACTGGGAGGCATCCTTAGTTACCATGGCTATTGGGAGTGGAAAGACAAGAGGACAGCCTTGAGAAAATGCATCCGGCTGAAAACATCAAAGCAAATGGTCTTTGCATACTTGTGCAAGTTTGATTGGTGAAGAAAAGGGATGACAAAGAATTGACCACTGAACAGCTAAAATCCACTGAAGAATGTGCATATAAAAGTGGGCCATAGGAACCAAGGTTAAGGCCGCTGCCATCGACCCTAAATCTGAAGAATCAGTGTGACTGGAGGAGAAGGGTGCGACATAACTTGTCTCACTTGACACCAGATGGGCCATACTTTGTTCAGTGGAAGGAAGGCTATCTGTGTCCAAATGGGCACCTATGAAACCAAGGCTCTGGACAGGCTGAAGGTGTGACTTGCAAAGGTTGACTGAGATTCCTAGGAATAGACATAACTAGAGCAAGTAGTCACTGGATTTCGAGGATATGCCTGGTTGGGGTGGTGAGGAGCCAGGCATCTAGGTGAGAAAACACCTGGAATAATAGCAGTCTCAAGTGAGCTGCTTCCACTGCCATACATTTGATAAACACCCTGGGAGCTGTGATGAAACCAAAGGGCAGGGCTCTGAACTGATGGTGACTGGTCCCCAGCTGAAAACGCATGCATCTTCAAGAGCATCTGTTCAGCTTGATATGACAGTATGCGTCCTGAAGATAGATGAAGTACATCTAAATCATCCTTTCACAGAAATGGTAGAATGGACTGAACTGTAGCCATTCGGAACTTTGAGCTCTTAACAAAATGAATCAGTTTGCTGAGGTCCAGAATTGGTCTAAGGTCCCATTTTCTTTGGCACTAAAAAGAATATCTGGTAAGCTCCTAATTCTTTCTGGTCTTATGGGACCTCCTGGATGACACTTGTCTAGCAGTTTTTGAATTTCTAGAGCTGCTGCCTCCCTCTGACTGGGCAGAACATTGGGGGGGTCTTCTTTAGTTTGGGGGAATTTGTGAAAATAGCATGAAATGAACTCTGGATACAATTCTCAGCACCCACGAATCTTGTGATTGATACCCAGGTGTCTGGGTGTAGAGACAAGCACTCCCCAACTGTCTCCAGAAAAGAGCAGCCGGGCAACGTTTCAGGAGCAGTGAAATTATTTTTCTGAGAATGAGTCTCGGAAACCCTGATTTTGTAGGCCTCCTCTGTCACGAGCATGGTGTCTTCCATTAGAACTCCCCCTTCTCCATTTGGGGGCGATATCCCCTTCTGCATCTTGGAAAGGACCCTGGGGGACACACGACCATATTTTCCTTCCTCCTCACTGATCCCTGGAAAAGGAACTCTGAGGAGTAGAAAGACACATGCCCAAGGCAGACAAGGTCTTTCCATCCTGTTGACTCAAAGAAAGTGTTTCCTTGACAGTGGGGCCAAACAAGGATGAGCCATCAAAAGGAGTACTGATGAGCTATCAAAAGGAGTACTGATGAAGACTTGAAGGGCTCTACAAAGTCGCACAAGCACATCCAGGCATGTCACTTTATGGCTATGCCTGAACCCACCAGATGTGAGTTACCCTCAGCAGCATGGAAACTTAACCTCACGGAAGCATTAGAGATGGACAGAAGAATGGCCAGCTGTAAAGAAAGTTTCTTATGGTCCTCCACAGACATGGACTCAGAAAGGGATTTAGAAGGCTCTTTATTCAAATCCCTTTGCAATCTGGTGAAATGTGCCACAGAGTTCAGTGACCATAAGGCAAAGCTTGCCAAGGCATAAATGTACTTCCCAAACCTATCCAATGCCCTGGACTCTTAGGGGGATGTAGAGAGGAACTGTACTCTGCCAGCTCTTTCTTAGTGGATGCCGCCACAACCATAGCATCAATGGAGACCCCCTTGCTCCAGTGGAACATGTCTTTAGGTGGGGCAAGGAACTTATCAGGACAGTGGTGGATGGGTTCTACAATACCCGGTTCCTTCCATGCCCATCGAAAGACTAGATTTATAAGTTCACCAGCCAGCGGAGTCACCCAAGATGCAGACAGATTGGGCTCAAAAGCTTTCAGGAACACCGATTCATCCTTCCTGGGAAAGGGAATTTAAAGAGAAACCACATTTCTGCCTGAGGATTTCTAACATGCCTTTAAAGGAGATGATGGAGACCTTGGGGACTCCTCCCCTTCGTTGAAGTTAGTGTCTTCAGTGACAAACTCCTGAGGGGAGTCTATGTGCCTCCTCTTGTATGTTTTCTTGTGGGAACCTCTTCAGTGGGATGGTCTGAAGAGGTGTCTGAAGAGGGAGGAAAGACCTCCAGGTGAACTGTCTGGACACTTGATAGGGATGGTAGTCCCTGTGCGATTGATCTGTGAGGATCAGAGCTCAGACCTTAGGTCAGCAGGGCTGCAGAGTCCAAAGGGGAAAGAGCAGCCACGATTCTCAGAATGACAGATCATCCTTTCCCACCACCTTGAAAGCAGAAAGACTGGGAGAAGCCCTAGATGGCTGTACCAGTGCCTAAGCCCCAGATGCCACCATACCATGAACCTGCCCAATCCAGTTGTCAGAGATGTCCAACACCAAAGACCCAAGGGGCAGGGTTGTCTCACACATTCTCAGAATCAAACCAAGACCCCCTCCCTGCAGACCCGACACTGACGCTTCAGCTCAGAGACTCATCCTGATCCAAGGGTACTGGCACCAGACAACTCAAGGATGCAGTCAGAGTTGAAGACCTAACCGTCTTTAAATCAAACTGCGACACTCTCAGGGTTCTCGGCTCTGAAGACTTGGAAATCACCAGTTGGATAAGAGGAGGAGAAAATACAGCGTGGGAAACAGAAGAGACCCATGGATCTGATGGGAGACAGGATGATCCCCATCTGAATTTTAGTTCTGAGGAACTTCATCATCCTATCCACTGCAGTTTCAGAAAGGCTCCTGGAGAACCTGATGGAGGTAGTACAAGGCTGGGCCCAGAGACTCTCTCCTCTGAATCTTTTGTAGGAAGGGAGAATGAAGTAGAGGAGAGTGAACCACGGGGACTGGGTCCTCAGAGACTTAGACTTTGTATGTGTTGGATCACTGGGTGTCGGATCTGACTGTTTACATTTCAGATCTGAGGATGACAAATCCAACTTTTTCTGTACCTTGGCAGGAGGCTCTGAAGTTGAAGATGAAGTTAACATTGGAGAGCAGATGGGAGAATGCTTTCTAGTTTCTTTCATCTCTGAAGAGACCTTAAGTGTTTTTGCAGGAGTTTGAGCCCCTGAAAAAGAACAGGAGAAAGATGGTAACAAACCTTTTAGGGCCATTTTATTAAGTTGGTTGTTAAGGGTCCTGGAATTTTAGCCAGCACAAACTGAACATACGGTACTTAAATGTGATGCACCCAGACAATATCAGACAATAAATGCACTTCATGTGGGCATCAGAATTAGTGCTCTTGTGCCCACAGGAAGTGCATTTCTTAAACCAGGTGGGTTTGTCAGCCATAGCAACAAAAAAGGAATGGGCTGACAGAGAAAGAAGGAAAATTTTAAGCTACATAATTTTTTTTGTCAGTAAACTACCAACCACAGTAGAGGAAAGAAATTACCCTCCAAAGGGTAGGAAGAAACAGAGAGAAAGAAGGGAAGTACAAACAATGGTACTGAGAACTACCAAAGGTAGAAACAGGAGAGAAATTACACACTTAATCTAATGACAAAGAAACCAAAAAACTATGGTAAGGGAGGAAGAGGATTAAAACAGATAAAGCTGCAAGAGAATTACAAAAGAAATTGCACTCTGCAAAAAAACTACACCCCAAAGCTCTGTAAAAAGGATCCACATCTGAAGCGATAAGAGAGCAAACACGATCTGAGGTATTGCAGGGTGTCGGGGGCATTATGGGTAAAAAGGGGAGCTTGTGACTTGGATCTAAGAGTTTAGTAAAGGTGGCTGAGCTGGATCAGAATTTGGACTAGAGACCCATCAGCTGAGGAGGAATGAAAAGGACATCATCAAGATAATCAAACATAACTGAGTATAAATGGAGATACATTAACAAGAAACTATCCCTTTTTGCTTATAACAGAATATGACAAAATTTAAATTTTATAAATTTAAACATTAATAGTATACCAGAAAATAAACTAAAGCATACCAGCAAATAAACTAGTATACCAGAAAATAAACTAAAACATACCAGAAAATAAACCAAAACATAAATAAGGGCTACAGTATTGAACTAGGCCCAACAAGTGACTTGGTACAGAACATTTTGTGGGGCTATGACGGGATGAGGTACTTGGGAATTTGGCTAAAAACTGAACGTTATGCACTCAGCTAAGGAAATGTGGGAAGAAATTTCTCACAATATTATAACTAAAAAAGACTTTGGAAAATTTTATAGACAATGATAAGATGCAAGAGGAGTAAGAGATAAGAGTGTTGCATTATGGAAGAGGGAGGAGCTTGAGACTGGTGTCTGGAAAATGTGGCTGAGTCGGATCCAAGGATTGGCTCTGTAACCCATCAGTGAGGAAGAATAAGGAGGACATCATATTAGGATGTTTTAGGTCCAGCAAGGTACATCAAGCTTTTATGTATCAACCTAGAGATGATATATGGAAGAATATGAAAGGTAACTAAGGAGTTCCTTTGGGATAAATAGAGAGTAAGAGTAGAATGGGGAGAAACTATTGCCAAAGGAACACTGGTTTGGGACTTCTAGACATGGATGCATACTATTAAAGACACACAACTTAGATTACTATATTTGACTCAGGATATGGAATACATACACAAACAGAAGCACAGTAGAGATATAGTGCCTAATAAGGTAATGACAGGCTCACAAATGGGTACTTGGGCAAAACTAGTAAATTAATACAAAACATTATGTACAGCCTTATACAAAATAAAAATATTAAGCAAGTTGAATGTTAAAGGAAGTTGGAACTTAGGAAAATAGACCACCAATAAGTTAGACTATCCCAGTAACTCAAAAAACTCCACTGCTGGCAGTAAGAGCTGCACCCAAAAGGGAATGTATCACTAGGGAACAGGTCCTTAATGCTCCCTCTAAGTCCAAGAACACTGCATCAATGGGCCCAGACAATATCCCAGGATGCCTTCTAAATAGCATGAAACATGACCTTACAGGGCCTCTGGAATTACTATTTAACTGTAGCCTCCAAACAGGCTTCATGCCTCACAAATGGAGAAAGGCAACAATCATCCCTCTGCACAAAGGTGGGCCATATACAGACCCTGGAAACTACAGACCCACAAGTCTCACTAGTCTTGTAAGTAAAGCCATGGAAATAATTCTCAGGGAGATGATCGCTAGAGATATAGTAAACCTCCAGACACTAGACCCATCCCAGTTTGGTTTTGTCAAGGGCAGATCATGCCTACTCAACCTGGTGTAATTATTTCAGAAGGTCACCAAAGCAATGGATGAGGGCAGAATCGTTCATACTGCCTACCTTGACCTGGCAAAGGCATTTGATACAATACCCCACTTGGGCATTTTTGACAAACTCAAGAAGTTAGGTACCAACCTGTATGTCACCTGGTGGATAGCCAACTGGCTCACAGCATCCAGGAAGTTAGAATTGGGGAGTCCACCTTTACAAAGACGCCAGTCACACGTGGAGTCCCTCGGGGATCAGTCATTGGACTGCTCCTTTTTGGCATTTACTTCTCAGAAGTCGAGGCTAATGTCAGTGGTCTCTGGCTGACTTAATTTGCAGATGATTGCAAATTAGGAGCTGTCATTGAATCTCACACTGACACAAATGTTTTCCAGGAAGGGCTGACACAGACAAACAACTGGTGCCAGAGTCGTGGACTAAAACTAAATGCTAAGAAATGCATAACGGTATCCTTTGTGAAGTCATCCATCCTTGGTAACTATCATACTGACAACATACCCCTCTTAGAGCTGGACCCAGTAGTCAGAGATTTAGGGACACACAGACAGCAATCTAGCCTTTGATCATCACTTGTCTACAGTGGTGAGGAAAGTTTTCTCTTTTGTGTAACTTATAAACAAAGGTATGGTATCTAAGTCGAAGTAAGTCACTGTTCCACTGTACTCAGCATTCATCAGACCTATCATTGAGTATAATGCCCCCTTTGGTATGTACCTAACCAGGCATATCCAACAATTGGATGTCCACAGAGGTTTCTCACTAAAAGAATACAGGGCGTAAGTAATATGTTCTATGCAGACCGCCTCAAGGCCCTATCCCTGTATTCTGTCTCCTACAGGCTTTTGAGGGGAGATCTATGCCTGGCATGCAGGGCATTGTCAGATCCCTCTCTGATGGACCTCCTGCATATCCAAAAAACAACCAGTACCAAAATTACCCATTCTAAAGATGTAAATCTTGCCTGTGATATAAATAGGACCTGCTGGAGAGATGGGTATGTATCCCAGAGACTACATTGTCTATGGAACAGGCTCCAAATCCATGTGAACCAGAGTTCCTCCCTAAACCAATTCAAGTGCAACTTGGACAATTGGATGAGAAACTGGCAATTCATCCCTAGTTTGGCACCTATGTCTATGATGTCTATGGTTCATCTCCCAGGTCCATGCTTACACTTATGAAGGGTATCAAAACTTGTCAGAGATTTGGGATGCATGGCTAGGGTTAAAAAGGCCCTTCTGGTCGTTAGCCTAGTAAACGCCTATGAACAATGCTGAGACATGTTAGCCTCTATGAGGAAAGATTTCATTATTGGCTAACTTGCATGTCTCTGAATTGCCCTTAACTACAAAGTGCGCAAATCAGCACTTTCCTATAGTATTCAACACTGGCAGCCCACACATTATGCTGGCACATGCACCCCCACACCAGTCAGTCATGCACACACAGACAGACAGACAGACAGACACACACAGACAGACAGACACACAGACAGACAGACACACACACAGACAGACACACACAGACAGACAGACAGACAGACACAGACAGACAGACAGACACAGACAGACAGACAGACAGACATACACATACACAGACACACAGACAGAGACAGACAGACAGAGACAGGCACACACAGACACACAGACACACATAGACACACACACACACACAGACACACACAGACACACACACACACACACACACACACACACACACACACACACACACACACACACACACAGACACACACACACACAGACACACACACACAGACACACACACACACACACACACACACACACACACACACACACACACACACAGACACACACACACACAGACACACACACACACAGACACACACACACACAGACAGACATACAGACAGACAGACATACAGACAGACAGACATACAGACAGACACACAGACAGACACACAGACAGACACACAGACAGACACACAGACAGACACACAGACAGACACCTCTTGGCAAACTTTTTACCTATTCCTGAGTTAAAAGAATGTCCCCAGTGTGAATCTATGCTGTATAAAGGTCAGGAGAAAAACAAGATTCTCTTACTCACCGATGATTGCAATCAGTCAATACTGTCAAACAGTTTCACTCTTATAGGTTCATAGCTGTTTACTGAGCTAATGACCACAAGGGCCTTTTTAAGCCTAGCCATCCATCCCAAATCTCTGATAAGTTCTGATACCCTTGATAAGTGTAGTCATGGGCCTGGGAGATTAACCATTTACAGGTTACCTGCTTGCATTAGAGACACAGGTGCCAAACCAGGGATGAATTCCGTTTCCAGGGATGAATTCCGTTTCCCATCCAATTGTTCAAGTTGCACTTGAAATGGGTTAAGGAGGAACTCTGCTTCACATGGATTGGGAGCCTGTTCCACAGATGGGGTAGTCCCTGGGACAGACACCCATCTCTCCAGCAGGTCGTATTTATATCACAGGCAATGTTTAAGTCTTTAGAATGGGTAATTCTGGTACTGTTTGTTTTGCGGATATTCAGGAGGTCCATCAGAGTGGGGTCAGACAATGCCCTGTATTACCAGGCATAGATCTCCCCTCAAAAGCCTGTAGGAGACAGGATACAGGGATAGGGCCTTGAGGCGGTCTGCACAGGACATTACTTACACCATGTATTTTTTTAGTGAGGAACCTCTGTGGACATTCCAACTGTTGGACATGCCTGGTAATGTACATACCAAAGGGGGCATTGCATTCAATGATAGGTCTGATGAACGCCGAATACAGTGGAACAATGACGTCCTTGGAATTACATGCCAAACCTTTCTTTATAGGTTGTACAACATAGAATTATTTCCTCACCACTGTAGACACATGATGATCAAAGGCTAGATTACTATCTGTGTATGTCCCCAAGTCCCTAACTATTGGGTCAACTCTAAGGGGTGTGCTGTCAATATGACAGTTACACCAGGGATGAATGACTTCACAAAGGATACCATTATGCATTTCTTGGCATTTAGGTTTAGGCCAGGGCTCTGACACCAGTTGTCTGTGTCAGCTCCTCCTGGAGAATATTTGTGTCAGTGTGAGATTCAACAACAGATCCTAATTTGCAATCATCGGCAAATTTAGTCAGCCAGAGACCACTGACATTAGCCTTGACTTCTGAGACGTAAATGTCAAAAAGGAGCGGTCCAAGGACTGATCCATGAGGGACTCCACTTGTGACTGGTCTCTTTGTAGAGGTGGACTCCCCAATTCTAATTTCCTGGGTCCTGTGAGCCAGTTGGCTATCCACCAGGTGACATACGGATCTGTACCTAACCTCTTGAGTTTGTCAACAATGCCCGAGTGGGGTACTGTGTCAAATGCCAAAGTAGGCAGTGTGAATGATTTTGCCCTCATCCACTGCTTTGGTGACCTTCTCAAAGAAGTCCACCAGGCTGAGTAGGCATGATCCGCCCTTGACGAAACCAAACTGGGTTGGGTCCAGTATCTGGAGGTTTACTATATCTCTATTGATCATCTCCATGATAATTCCTTCCATGGCTTTGCATATAAGACTAGTGAGACTTATGGGTCTGTAGATGGCCCACCTTTGTGCAGAGGAATGACTGCTGCCTTTCTCCATTCATGAGGCACAAAGCCTGTTGGGAGTCTACAGTTAAATAATAATTCCAGAGGCCCTGATAGGTCATGTTTCATGCTATTTATAAGGAATCCTGGGATATTGTCTTGGCCCACTGATGGTGTTCTTGATCTTAGAGACAGCATTAAGGACCTGTTCCCTAGTGATAGTAGGGGGAATTATACTTGGTGATATTTCCTGAGGGAAGGTTGAGGGGAGAGAAGAGTAAAGTCAGTGATGGAATTTATCAGCCAGAAGGTTTGCTACATCTTCTGGCTAAGTATAGGTGGCACCATTTACAATGAGCTCTGTACACAATTGTGTATTGCCTTTCAGATTGTGGACATAGCTAAAGAATGCTTTGTGGTTGTCCTTGGCTTGGGAGGCCAAACTTCCCTCAAATTTGGCGTTGGTAGACTATTTGTCCTCTTGAGTTGTTTGTTTAGTTTGATGAGAGTGCTTTTATCCTGCTGGGTTCTGCACGTCCTAATTTTTTTCCATGATTTTCTTCCTCCTGTTATACATCCAATTGACTTTGTGATTCCTCCAGGGTGACTTGTTTTTTTGAGTTAGTTCTGTACTACTTCCTAGTAGGTACAGCTACTTCTATGCAGCTATTAGCATGCTTGTACATGGTTTCTGTGAAAAGTTTTGCATAGGCAGAAGTGTTCTCAAAATTTATAGGGGCTTGATATTTTGCCAGGTTCTCACTTAATTGCACAAGGTTAGCCTTGGAATAGTTCCTGAATATTCACGGTGGAGCTGGGGGTCAAGGTTTTATTTTACTTCAAAGGAGTCCATTTTGTGGTCCGACCTTACCAGTAAAGGCATTACAGTAGGGGTTTGTGCAGCGCACTCTCATATTAGTGAGAACCAGATCCAGTATGGTTGCACCCCCTAGTTGGTGTATTAACTATTCTTCCATTCTTATTACTGTTCGAGAAAATACATCATGGTGTTACACCTGTTGATCTAACTTTTTATAGGAGTCAAGTAGAAGTTTACAAATTATCCCAATGTTGTCTAATGTTACTCCCAGCTTTGTCCAGTACCACACAGTAGTACTGTTCACAGCACTGTTTTGTACACCTTACTTTTCAGCTTCTTTGGCATTCTTCTGACATACACCTTCCATGATACTCTGTGCCAGTAGGTTGCAGCCCCTCTGATTCTAGCTTTGACCTCCTCATTCATTCTTTCCTTCTCTTTAAATAACCCCTCCCATATGAATGAATTTAACTTGTTCCACTAATTTTCCCTTCTATCTCAATTGTCAGTTTCTTCTGATTTCCTTTATTTGCTGCAATTACAACAGTCTTATCTGTACTCAGGTTCATCCCATGTGCCTTGGATT
Source organism: Protopterus annectens (assembly GCF_019279795.1). Taxonomy (NCBI): domain Eukaryota; kingdom Metazoa; phylum Chordata; order Ceratodontiformes; family Protopteridae; genus Protopterus; species Protopterus annectens. The sequence goes on along the minus strand of NC_056741.1, from coordinate 813,222,411 downwards.
TTGCATTCCATTTCCCTATCCTTTACTGAAGCTTTTGTTCAGTTAGCCAGTACTGCCACATCATGTTCATACATAAACTTTATCTTCATTGACCCATCTGCTTGCGTAGTTTATCTTCAATACAAACAGCAGTGGGCTCACAGCTGAACCCGGATGCACACATACTCCTCACTGAGAACCCCTCTGTCGGCATGAACACTGTTCACACTTGTATCATTGGATCCTTGTACATAGCCTGCAGTGATTCTACTAATGTTTCTAGGACTTCTAGGCATTACAGGACTGCTTTCTTAGGAGCTTATCATATGCTTTCTCCAAGTCTAAGAATGCCCAGGTGGACTCGTGCCTCGTCTCTAGCTTCTCAACTGTCTCACTAGAAACCTCAGGCTAGTTATGCTGCACCCTGATCTGAATACAAAATTGCCATCTCCCATCTTACTTTCTGCTATTATTTTGTGTATTCATTTATCAATCATTTCTCCAGAACTGTCATGCAGTATGACAGGAGTCCAATTCCTCAATAGCACCCACAGTTGTGAATGTGCCCTTTGTTCCTGTACACTACCACTTGTATGCTTACTCTCCAGTCATCTGGGATGCACCTCTCTCCATACTGTTATGAGCATTGTCAAAAGCCATTTCTACCCTAATTCATCCAACATCTTGATCACATCTGCTGTGATCTCATCTGAGCCTGCTGCTTTCCCTGTCTTCATAGTGCTGTTCTTACTTCTTCTAGGGAGAGCTCATCTTCAGCCTAGTCCCTGTTAACTTCTCTGACCACTGCTTAGAGCTAATTGTTGCAAGCAGTGGTTCATGCTGTGGGCTGAATGTTTCACTGGGGATGACTTTGCAATTGTTGAATCTATCCCCGTTGCCTTTTCTTACTAGGCAGAAATCTACCAGAGTTGCAAGCTGGCCATTCTTTTAAGTGATCTTGTGACTCTCACTCTCTCAATAAGCCATGTGTTAGCCACCATCAAGACATTGAAGCGCAGGCTGAACAGGCCAAGACGTCGTGGTCTGGGCCTAAGCAGGGAAGACAGTAAGAGTGGAAATCCTTATGAGGTATTTGTTTCCCACAAGTTAAACAATTATTAACTTTATCTGACATCGGCTGAGGCAAGAAAGAGTCCCCAACGGGGTACTTAGCTTTTGAAGTCTTCGGATAGCTGAATTACAGGAGCTGGCCGACCGGCACTTGCGAACTGCTTCTGCTTCGGGCACCACGTGGCAAGAAAGACTGAGGAAGATGGCGTCGGCTGACGCTTTTATACCCCAGACGCTCTGACGTCGGGGAAGGGGCGACATCAGCCGACGCCGGACCCAGACTTTGGAATCCGGCCGACCGAAGGGCTGCCTGAGGCAGGACAACCCATATGTGATGACTGCAGATGCATCCTTGAAGGACATCCCAAGAATATAAATTTAAGTACAAGTAAAGAGACTTGTAGGCTGGAGAATAAAATGCTTGAAATTTATTCCACAACACAAAGTTAAGTAAGCGCTTTCGAGGCAATCCTCTTCATCAGACCTTAATACAGGAATAAATTAGCACACAAGGTTTAAATAAAACCAACAACCAATAAAAAAGCTTTAAAAATCAGTGAAGCAACCTTCTTTTTTTCAAGAGAGGTTTTAAGGACACAGCACTGTTAAGGCCAGGTGATAAGTATGCCTTAAAGTCCACTATCCACCTTAATTCAGCATATTCAGTTTCATTGTTAATGTCACCTTCTCTAAAACTCACATTCATTTTCTGCAAAACCAAAAATTTAAAATTGTGCTGGTCTCCACAATCTAAAACATGCTTGGCTAGTGCATTAGTAAGCTTGCTGTTCTTAATATCATTAAGATGTTCCATTACCCTTTCCTTTAAAGTTCTATTGATTTTACCAATGTAGAATGCACTACAGAGATTACACTTAGCAAAACACACAATGTTTTTAGTAGAGCAATCTGCATAAAATAAAAACTCTACAGGCTTCTGATGCATAGGGTGTAAAATCATGCAAGTAGACCAAATATATTACAAATTCTGCAGTTTCTACAAGATAAAGTCCCTCTATGCTGAGAGACAAACCTGTCACATATTTTCTTCTGTTTGTAACAAAGTTTCTTTTTCAAATTCTTGCCATTTTTGAAACTAAAACTGGGTATAGAACCAACAACACAACTGATTTCAGGGTCAGGTAAGGAGAATGGGCCAGTTCTTTTTAATGGTCACATGCCTTGTTGACATAATTAGAAAAAGTAAGACGTAGCCTATTCACAGATGTTGAGGAGATCTGCCTTTCTGGGAGTGCATTCACTAGATGCTCATCTGAATAGTAGGGTTTGCTCTGTCAATATCAGACTTCTTATATCCTCTCCCAACAAACTCTGTAGTGCGACGACTCATGGCTTCAATTAATTCTTCCCTGTCTGTATGTAATCTCTTGCAGAGCGATAGTGGAAGTAGATTCATATGAAAGTTACAAAACCAAACCCTACTATTCAGATGAGCATCTAGTGAATGCACTCCGAAGAAAGGCAGATGATCTCAACATCTGTGAATAAGCTGTGTCTTACTTTTTCTAATGATGTCAACAAGACAAGTGACCATTAAAAAGAACTGGCCCATTCTCCTTACTGACCCTGAAATCAGTCGTGTTGTTGGTTCTATACCCAATTTTAGTTTCAAAAATGAAAAGAAATTGAATAAAGAAACTTTGTTACAAACAGAAGAAAATATGTGACAGGTTTGTTTCTCAGCTTAGAGGGAATTTTTCTTGTAGAAATTGCAGAATTTGTAATAGTATTTGGTCTACTTGCATGATTTTGCAAAGTGTGCATCAGAAGCCTGTAGAGTTTTTATTTTATGCAGATTGCTCTACTAAAAACATTGTGTATTTTGCCAAGTGTAATCTCTGTAGTGCATTCTACATTGGTAAAACCAATAGAACTTGAAAGGAAAGGGTATTGGAACATCTTAATGATATTAGGAACAGCAAGCTTACTAATGCACTAGCCAAGCATGTTTTAGATTGTGGAGACCAGCACAATTTAAAATCTTTGGTTTTGCGGAAAATTAATGCGAGTTTTAGAGAAGGTGACATTAACAATGAAATTGAATATGCTGAATTAAGGTGGATAGTGGACTTTAAGGCATACTTATCACCTGGCCTTAACAGTGCTGTGTCCTTAAAACCTCTTTTGAAAAAAAGAGGGTTGCTTCACTGATTTGTAAAGAATTTTTATTGGTTGTTGGTTTTATTTAAACCTTGTGTGCTAATTTATTTGTGTATTAAGGTCTGATGAAGAGGACTGCCTCGAAAGTGCTTACCTAACTGTGTTTTGGAATAAATTTCAAGTATTTTATTCTCCAGCCTACAAGTCTCTTTACTTGTACTTGTATTTGAATGATCACTGCTGCAGTAGCCTTAGCCATATGGTTTATATCCTGCCAAGGATATAACAACCAGACACCTTCCAAAACTTCAAGGCACCTTCCATGAACCCAAAGTGTCACGCAGCTTGAGCTGAGCTAAGTAAAATACAAGTTTGGGTGCCATATCCTTCAGAGCTTTCCTAACAGCATAGAGTTGGAGGCTGAACCTGAAAGGGCAATACTAAAAAAAAAATGTCCATACCTTGGGCATAAAAAATACACCAAAAAGAAAGGGGTGTAAGGAGGGAACAGTTACTATAACAGTGATCATCTGAACATCTGCTACAGTAAGTTTTATTTGCACAACTGTACTATGTTCACCATACTGATCACTGCTTCTGTATCTTTAGTTATATGGGCAAATTACCTTAGCTAACGGCATTTGGGTGGTGAAAAGGAAAGAGCTCAGCAGCCAATGGAGAATGACACTAGAAAAGCTTGGTCTGGACTAAGAGAAGGAATCAAGCTTATAGTGCTTTGTAAAGGTACAGAGGACCAAGTACCAGCTGCTAGAATGCTTCTCAAATCCAGTCCTATCTAAAAAGCCATAGATAAAGCCAAGGTTCTGGTACAATTGGTCCCAGGCCCTGCCTTGAATAGTTTTGTTAAGGTGAGTACAAAAAGAAGTTACATACTCACCATATTCAACTGTGTTGTCCATTTTCATTCTTCTTCAACTAATGGTTTCAGATCCTATTCTAGGATCCAACTCGGACATTACACTAGTTCATGGCCAGCAAAAAAACTCTTGAGATCCTTCCCTACCCATAATGCACCAACTCTAACATCTCACAGATCTTGTTTGCTGCTTGACAGAAAGCCTATTATGATATGCCACACCTGGAGCTCAACGCAAAGGACAGCAGTGTCCTTGAAGCCTCTTGTTCCTCCAGCAGTCAGTCATTAAAATGATAGGGGTTGGTGGGTGGGGAGTTGAGGACGAATGAAAATGGACAACATAGATGGAATGTTATGGTGAGCACATAACTTCTTTATCTGATGTTGTCAATTTTCATTCATTCCTTAACTAATAGGACAGAGTCCCCATCTACCTAAAATTATGGGTAGACTCTAAGGAAGGATATTTCGGAGTACGGTTGAGCCAGAGGCTGTTCTTCCCCTCTAGACCAGATCTACTTTGTAATGAGTGATAAAAGTAAGAGGATTTGACCAAGTTGCAGCTGCACACATTGGAACACAGAAGTTGCCATAGATTTGAATGAATGAGCTTTTAAAGATTTTTGTAAAGAAGGATTCAATTTGTTATTAACAAATGAAATGCAATCTGTCAACCATCTAGCTAGTTACCTTTGCAACCAATTCACCCAATTTAGCATGTACAAAGGAGATATATAGCTGATCTGTCTTTCTAATTTCTTTTGTTCTGTGTAAGTAAAATTGTAATTGTGTATGGACATCCAATAAGCGTAACATATATTTACATGTATTTGCAAATTTAGGAAAGAACACTGGCAAGTCAATGGATTGGTTGATGTTGGATTCTGACACCACCTTACGAAGGAAGGAATCACTTGTACGTAACATTACCCTATCCTTATGAAAAGGCTTACAAGGTAATGCCTGAAGTTCTGAAATTCTTCTAGCAGATGTAATTGCAACTAGAAAATTTTCTAGGTCAAGAATTTAAGATCACATTTAGCTGTTGGTTCAAAGGGAGAATGAATTAAGGTTTGCAGTACCAAAGTTAAATCCCATGGTTGAGTGGAATCTTTATACGGGGGTCTTAGGAGAGTGCGTCTCAAGAAGGCTTTGCACAGCTTAGAGGAAGCCAGCAACAAATTTTGAAATCCAACATGAAAATTAGAGAATGCTGCTAGCTGAACTTTTATAGTTTATGAGCTGGCATCTTCATTAAACAGACCACATAAATTCCAGAACAGACTGAAATGGAGCTAAGAAGGGGTCAAATCTGATTTTGCTCTGCCCAAGCAACCCTTTTCCATTTACTCCTGTTGCGTTTCCTAGTAGAAGGTTTATGGAAAGATAAAAGTATGCAAAGTACAGTTGTGTACACTTACCATAAATGTAGATGTTCGAGTGTATTCACTGTTGCAGTTATTACATTTGGGTAATCTGCTGGCAGGCTGCCCTCAGTCGGCCTGAATTCCAAAGTCTTGGTTCCTGCGTCGGTTGCTGTCTCCTCTTCCATAACTTGAGGTCATCAGGGGTATAAAACATGCAGCAGACGCCATTTTCTTTAGTTTTTCTTGCCCCAGATGTCAGGTGTCCCCCAAAAGGTAGCAAAAATATGTATGTGTGTGTGTGTGTATATATATATATATATATATATATATATATATATATATATATATTTATATATACATATATATATATTTATATATACATATATATATATATATATATATATATATATATACATATACATGCATCGATATAAACTTTACTTTCATCTACAAGGAAATACACCACACAGATTGTAGAAGATAGAGAAGGAAAGAAACTCCAGAATGAAAGGGGGATGGTGGAAGGTTAACCTGGACTGCAACAGTGAATACACTCTAACATCTACATTTATGGTAAGTGTACACAACTGTACTATGGTCTTCGTGTTTCACTGTTGCAGTCATTACATTTGGGTAGAATCCCAAAGCTATGGTTGGGAGGCTGGAGCTAAACAGCATTAGGTGCGGCTATAAGGCCCTGCAGAACTGCAGTGGCAAAGCCTGCCCTGGACTTACATTAGAGACGCAAATGATAATCCTTTGCAAAGGTGTGAACAGAACTCCAAGTAGCAGCCTCTAGAATGTCTTTGGTTGGTACTCCTCTGAGAAAAGCTGCTGAAAGTAGCTGCAGCTCTGGTGGAATGAGACCTAATGCCCCTAGGCACAGGTTTACCATGGTGTAATGTAGCAGAAACGAATGCAGTGGCTTATCCACTTTGAAATAGTCTGCTTTGAAATAGCCTTTCCTTCTGATCCTGCAACATCTGTCACTAGTAATTGCTCAGTTTTCCTTAGAGCTTTAGTCCTGCTCAAGTAGAATCTTAGCTGTCTGTGTACGTCCAAGGAATGCAGAATTCTCTCCGCCTTATTCTGCAGATTTGGATAAAAGGTTAGCAGAGCAATAGTTTGGTTAAGAGCCACACTGGAAACTACCTTAAGCATAAATGTAGGATTTGTCCTCAGAGACATCCTGTCTGGGTAAAATATGATAAAAGGCTCCACAGCCATGAGGGCCTGTAGCTCTGAGGCTCTTCTTGCTGAAGTAATTGCTAGTAGCAGAGCTGTTTTCCATGATACGAACTTTATAGCAGCAGTAGCAGCTGGTTCAAATGGAGGCAGGGTGACCTTTTCCAACACATAATTGAGGTCCCATGCAGGTAATGGTGATCTTCTAGGATGCCTTAAATTTTTGGCTCCTCCAAGATACTGCTTTAGTAAAGGATTAGAAAAGACTGGTGGCTCTGTATTGTAATGAGCCGAAATGGCAGAGGCATGGATTTTAATTGATGAGAAAGATAGGCCTTTGTCAAGCATCTCAGTCAAGTACTGTAATATCTGAGGAATATTTGGTTCTATTGTATCAGATGTTCTTCGTGTTTCACTGTTGCAGTCATTACACTTGGGTTATCCTGCTGGCAGGCTACCCTCAGTCGGCCTGAATTCCAAAGTCTAGGTCCAGCGTCGGTTGCTGTCGCCTCTTCCCCGACGTCAGTGTGCCAGGGATATAAAAGATGCAGCTGACACCATTTTCTTCAGTCTTTCTTGCTGCGCGGTGCCTGAAGAAGAAGCAGTTCGCAAGTGCCGATCGGCCGACTCCTGAGATTTTCGTGTTCGAATTTCAGATCTGAAGTCTTCATTAAAAGCTAAGTAGCCTGTTGGGGAAACTTTTTTCTTGCTCCAGACAGATATCAGAAAAAGTTAATAATTGTATTACTTGTGGGAAGCAAATACCTCATAAGGACTTTCATTCTTACTGTATTCCTTGCCTATGCCCTGACCATGACGTTGCTAGTTGTCGGTTCTGTGCTAGATTTAACCAACGGACTATTAAGCGTCGGCACGATTTTGCATTACACTATTTTGGCATAAGATTTAATTATATTATGTCGGATAGCCATCCGACTACCGGAATTCACAAGAAACGCAAAGAAAAGGACAGGCATCTGAGGTCCAGAACCGACGACGAGGCTTCTTCTAAGCCAGTCGCCGGTTCTCAGTGAGGTGCCTTCGCAGCCCCTGATGCCTCCTACTTTAGACCCGCAGGTCATTACAGACTCCCACATGGAGTCGACTAGGCCGCTGGAAGCTCAAGGTATTGGACCTTTGGAGACTATTCCCTCAGATGGGTCTGGAGCCTCTGAGCAGGCATCGCTTCTGAGGGTGTTTTCAGAACTACTCAATTACACACTAAAAACACTTCAGCTTCAAAGGCAAAGACTAAAGCACCTTTAAAGACAAAGAAACAAGTACAACAGCCTCATGGACAGGCCTCCATGCCCAAAAAACAGATGCTCAAAATGGCCAAATACTTAATTACTTTGATCAGGGGTTCCCATCCCCCACCTGATAAAAGGCCTAGGCAAGAGACAGAGTATGAATCTTCAGATCAGGTTTCCATTTCATCTGATTCCTCTTCTGATCAGGAATACTCTCTTCTTCCCTATGAGGATTCTGATGCTGAAGAATCTATCCCTTCAGCCTCTCCTCCTGAGGATTACTCTTTTGGGGAAACCTTGCATACCATGAGGGAGCATTTCCACTGGGAGAGCCAAGATTTTTCAGAATCTAAGGAAAGGCTCAGATACTTCCTTTTACTACCACAACACAGGCCCCTAACTATTCCACCTGTGTTAGACATTGCAGATGATGTATTTTCAGAGTCCAGTCTGACCCCTGACTCCTTACCTCCCAGCTCCTGTTAAGCTGGACAGGTACTACAGGGTTCCTGACTCTCAAATTCCTTTTCAAAAACCCTGCTGCTGACCCAGAAACTCTCTATCAGGGTCCCAACGGGGTCAAGGCTTCCACTGCAAAAAAATCTACCCCCTCTTACAGGGATTCTAGGGCACTGGACAGATGGGGAAAAAAGATTTACACTTCTGCTACTTTGGCTATTAAGGGCTTTAAATTGTCAGTTTCATATGCTCAAATATCAGCAATATATTATGTCACTGCTTAAACAGAAAATGTTGATAAATTCTGAATGTGCAGAAAACAAATAAATGCAGGATTTATTGCATGCAGCTGAACAAGTTGGAAAGCATACTTTGCAATGTGGTTTTGATTCTTTGGAGACATCCTGCAGGGCCGCTGTTACGGGTGCTGTCATCAGGAGGCATGCTTGGTTAAAGGAACAAAATCTGCCTGATCATGTCAAAGCAAAATTATTAGATGCTCCATTACAGCATGATACCTTGTTTGGTGCTAAAGAAAATGGAGGACAAAGCTAAATCTATGCAAACGGTTAAGGATTTCTTACAGGTACAGCCTTCAAGATTTAGCAGACACTGGCCTACAAAGAATTTGTCCTTTCCAGTGTCGGACAGACCACAAAGGGGCAGATACAGACGCCCAAGAGGCAGATCCCAGCCCCAAGGTTCGTACAGGTCTAAACGACGAGGTGTTTCTACCTCCAAAATTGCAGAAGACAAATCACAGCCATACAGAAAACAGTCCCAATTACTTCCCCCTGCCTGCACCAAGCACTTATCTTCTGGCAGCACCTTTAGGGGGAAAACTAGCACTTTTTTCTCAAAATTGGCATATAATAGCCCAGGACAAATGGGTCCTAGACATAGGGTCACAAGGCTACAAGTTTCACTTCCATACTCTGCCAAGGACAAATGGTTGGCCAGACCTGCCAAAACATCAATGGGCAGAGGCACTAAAGCAAGTCTCATCCCTCATGGACATGAGGGCCATTCAACAAGTACCAGAGCAAGAGCAGGGACAAGGATTTTATTCAAGACTGTTCTTGGTACCAAGAAAGGACAAGACCTGGAGACCAGTACTGGACCTATCTATTCTAAGCACATATTTAGATATACCAAAATTCAAAATGTTGACTCTACAGCAACTTCTGCCCATGATGGGCAAGAAGGCTTCGCTTGTGACTTTAGACCTAAAAGAGGCATACCTGAATGTCCCAATCAGACAAACATGCATAAGATACCTCAGATTCAAAGCTGGCTCAATGCACTACCAATTTTCTGCACTGCCCTTTGGCTTATCTACTGCGCCCAGGGTCTTCACAAAGTGCCTGGCACCAGTAATTGCATTCTGCAGACAAAGAGAAATACAAATATATCCTTACTTGGATGACTGCCTCATTCAAGCAGAGAACAAGGACATTCTACTACAGCATCTGGCATTTGTAAAGAGATTTCTAACAGGCCTAGGGTACACAGTCAACGAAAAGAAATCAAAACTAGTACCCTCTCAAGAGATAATATTCCTGGGTGCAAGCTTAAATACAACTGCCCAGATGGCTTATCTCACGCCAGACTAACAAAGGCAACTGACTACTTACTTCAAACTGATGGCAACAAAGGCCCAGTTATCTACAAGAAAAATTCTGCAGGCTTTGGGCTTCATGGCATCCTGCATTCTACTAATTCCATATGTGAGACTGCATATGAGGAAACATTAGTGGTAGCTAAAAAGTTTATGGGGTCAACATTGTCACAGTCTGGAAACAATGATTCCTCTCTTTCCCTGCCTACAACAGGAGTTTCTATGGTGGGCAAAGGCATGTCACCAAAACAAGGGATGGGCCTTCACTCTACCCCCTGCCAGCCAAACCTTAACAACAGACGCATCAGATTATGCCTGGGGGGCCCACATGGCGGGAAGATGCATTCAGGGCATATGGACCTCAAAACAAATGCATCTACATATCAGCCAGAAAGAGATGCGAGCTGTTCAGAATGCCCTAACACCCTTCACGGACTTACTTCATCCAGGACAACTACTGATAGATGGACAACACCACAGTCATGTGGTATATAAACAAACAGGGGGGCACACACTCATACCCCCTTTGCAGATTAGCCATGGCACTGTGGGGCACAGCTTTGACTTACCAATTACATCTTCAAGCTCAATTCCTGCCAGGAAAGCAGAATACTTTGGCAGACGATTTAAACAGAAACCTTATTTATCCTCACGAGTGGAAACTCGATCCACAAGTCTTCAGCATAATAACAAAGAAATGGGGGAGCCCAGACCTAGATCTATTTGCCTCTTCTCAAAATTATTAATTGAAAAGATTCTGCAAAAGGACTTATCACTGACAAGCATGAAAAGTGGACGCCCTATCCTTCAGTTGGAAAAAACCTATCAGGTTACGCCTTTCCTCCTCTGACTAGGCATGTTAGAAGCCTTTTCACAAACGCCAGGTGTTGAAGAATGTCCTTGTTCTCTGCTTGAATGAGACAGTCGTCCAAGTAAGGATATATTTGTATACTTCTTTGTCTGCAAAATGCAATTACTGGTGCCAGGCACTTTGTAAAGACCCTGGGCACAGTAGATAAGCCAAAGGGCAGTGCAGAGAACTGGTAATGCATTAAGCCAGCCATGAATCTGAGATATCTTCTTCACGATTGCCTTATTGGGACATGCAGGTATGCCTCTTTTAGGTCTAATGTCACCAGCCAAGCATTCTTGCCCAGCATGGGCAGAAGCTGCTGCAAAGTCAGCATTTTGAATTTTGGAATATCCAGGAATGTGTTCAAAATCGATAAATCCAGTATTGGCCGCCAGGCCTTGTGCTTTCTGGGTACCAAGAACAGTCGAGTAAAAACCTTGTACTGTTTCCTGTTCTGGTACTGGCTGAATGGCCCCCATATCCATGAGGGACGTAACCTGTTTCTGAGCCTCTGCCCATTGATTTTTTTGGCAGATCTGGCCAACCGTTTGCCATTGGCAGAGTATCGTATGTTTAGCACCCACTTGCCCTGGGTTATTAACTGCCAATTCTGAGCAAAAAGTGCTAATTTTCCCCCAAGGGTGCTGCCAAAAGATAAGTGCTTGGTGTAGGCAGAGGGAAGTCATTGGGACTGTTTTCTGTAGGTTTGTGCTTTATCTCCTCCAGATTTGGAGACAGAAGCGCCCCATTGCTTTGACCTTTATGAATCTTGTGCCTGGTATCTGGAATCCTTAGGGCGCCTGGTTTGCCCCTTTGAGCTCGCTCTGACACAAGAAAGGACCAATTTTTTGTAGGCCACTGTCTACTGAATCTTGGTGGCTGCACTTGTAAGTCTTTTACAATTTGCATAGACTTAGCTTCGTCTTCCATTTTCTTTAAAACCTCTTCTGCCTTAATGCCAGAGTATCATGCTGTAAAGGTGCATCTAGCAATTTAGCTTTAACATGATCAGGCAAATGTTGTTCCTTTAACCAGGGATGCCTCCTAATCACAGATCCAGTAACTGCGGCCCTGCAGGAGGCCTCTAAGGAATCAAAACCACATTGCTAAGTATGCTTTCCAACCTGTTCAGCTGCATGCAATATTTCCTGCAATTCTTTATTTTCTGCATATTCAGAAATCATTTTCTGTTTCAGAAATCCCATAACATGTTGTTGATACTTGAGCATATGAAATTGACAGTTTAAGGCCCTGATTGCCAAGGTTGCAGATGTATAAACCTTTTTCCCCATCTGTTCAGTGCCCTTGAATCTCGGTCAGAGGGGGTAGGATTTTTTGCTGAGGCCTTAACTCCCTTTGGACCCTGTGAAATAGTTTCAGGATCAGCAGCAGGGTTTCTAAATAAAACTTTATGTGAGTCAGGGACCCTGTAATATCTGTCTGGCTTGCTGGGAGCTGGAGGTAAGGTGTTAGGGGTCAAGCTTGACTCCGAAAACACATCATCCACAATGTCTAAAACAGGGGTATGGCTAAAGGACTGTGCTGAGGGAGAAGAAGGAAATCCCTGAGCCTCTTTTTTTGATACTGAGAAATCTTGACTCTCCCAGTGAAAATCCTCCCTCAAAGTAGGCAAGGTTTCTTCAAATGAATAATCCTCAGGAGGTGATGCAGATGGTATAGACTCCTCTGCATCAGAATCCTCATAGGGAGGTATAGATAATTCCTGATCAGAAGAGGAATCATAAGAAATAGAAACCTGATCTGAAGATTCATAATCAGTGTATTGCCTAGGCCTCTTATCTGGAGGGGGATGGAAACCCCTGATCAAGATAATAAGGTCTTCAGCCATTTTGATAATCTGTTTTTTAGGCATAGAGGCCTGTGCACGTGGCTCATGCATCATTTTTTTTAGTTTTAGAAGTTGCTTTTGTCTTTGGTTTTGCAGCTGTCGTCGGTTTGATATACAAATGTTGAGGCCTCAATATACCTTCAGAAGCCGGTGCCTGCTCAGCTGCTCCAGACCCATCTGAGGGAGATACATCCGTGGTTCCAATACTTTGAGTATCTTACGGCATGCCTGACTCCACCTGGGTGTTGGTAGGGGCCTGCGACTTGAAATTAGTGGGTATCAGGGGCTGCAAAAGCACCTCACTGAGTACCGGCGACTGGCTTAGGAGAAGCTTCGTCATCGGTTTTGGACCTCGACTGTCTATGTCCTTTTCTTTGCATTTTTTATGTACTCCGGTAGTTGGATTGCTATCCAACGACATTTCTGGGTAGTTAAATCTGTTTCCAAAATATTTTGAGGCAAAAATGTACCGATGCTTAATAGTGCGTTGGTTAAATCTAGCACAAAACCGACAGCCAGGCACGTTGTGGTCAGGGCCTACGCAAGGAATACAGTATCATTGGAAATCCTTATGAGGTATTTGCTTCCCACAAGTAATACAGTTATTAACTTTTTCTGACATCGGTATGGAGCAAGAAAAAAGTTTCCTTAACGGGGTACTTAGCTTTAGTGAAGACTTCGGTTCTGAAACCCAAACTCGAATATTTCAAGAGTCGGCCGCCCGGCACTTGTGAAATGCTTCTGCTTCGGGCACCACGTGGCAAGAACTACTAAAGAAAATGGTGTCAGCTGCATGTTTTATACCCCTAACGATCTGACGTCATGGAAGAGGAGACAGCAACTGACACAGGACCCAAGACTTTGGAATTCAGGCCGACTGAGGGCAACCTGCCAGCAGATTACCCAAATGTAATGACTGCAACAGTGAAACACGAACAACATCTGACAGGGGAAGAGAGCATTGGTTGCCTGGCTATTAAAGAAATTCGAGAAACCATGTTAGTTTGTGGCTTTAGATATCCGGGTGAACCATGCCTGTTGGGTGGGACAGAAGGTCTAAAGTTGGATCCAGAATCCAAGGTGGATACCACAGGTGAGGCCAAATGAAGGGAAACCAAATCTGCAGAGGCCAGTAAAGCACAATGAGGATTACTTGGGCTCTTCAACTGAGCTGCTTTCTGCAGGAATTTGGGAATTAGGGGGAGTCGGAGGGTAAGCATACAGAAGACTAGGGGGCCAATCATGGAGTGGAGTACAGCATTCCTCGGTGATTCCCCCAGTAGAGGGATTAGGGCAAAAAAGCTGCCGCACTTGTTGTTTCGAGGAGAGGCAAAAAGATCACAGCAAGGCTGGGCCCACTGACTGAAAATCATATCCATCACTTTGTTGTTGAGAGGCCACTCGTGAGGTAGTTAGATGGACCTGCTCAGTTTGCATGCTATCACACTCGACTTCATCAGAATATGTGCTGCTATTAGAAAGCGGTTGGAAGATATTACCCATTGCCACACTCAGAGGGCTTCTCGACACAGGGAATAAGATCTGGTCCCCCCCCTTGTTTGTTGATGCACCAAACTACAGACGTGTTGTCTGTCCAGACTGCAAATTTTCCAAGTAGGAGACAGTCTTGTAATGCCTGCAATGCCAAAAGCACTGATCTCATCTCCACAACATTGATATGCGAGTTAGCCTCCTTGGGGACCAAGTGCTTTGGATGTTTTCCCTAGGAAATGCCCCCCCCCCCCCAAAATCTGGGAAGCGTCCATGGTCACTATAGCCTTGGGCTGATGGAAGATGAAAGGATGGCTTTGTAATACCTGCTGCGATTGCATCCACCAGCAAAGATATCTTTTGCAAACCTGAGTTATTCTTATCTTTGCTGACATGGGTTGAGAAAACACGGAGTATTGTACTGCTACCATTTATTTCACATTTGGTTACTGGAAAAGTCTGACTGGACACGAATCATTTTGCAGCAGAGGCCCAGGAAGAAATTCTCCACATATAACAAAGCACATACAATGTAAGAATTATCTATTACAATTACACAGTTACAGAAGTAAGACATTTTCCCTTTTACATCATTTCCCAGATACAGAGCAGGATAAATTACATAATACATCAATACCATAATGATAGTCAATAACTGATAATATAAGTAATTAAGTGAGTTAAGAGAAGCTAAACAGTTTGAAGGTGAAGCAGTAAATGTAATTCTGGAAGGATGGTTTAGGACAAACATTACTGTTAGAAGGGAGACACTTTAGGGTAGATAAGTTAGAAGACAGGTGGTAAAGGCAGAGTAGAAGAGAAATATAGAAAATATTCTAGGGTTTAGGCTTAGGACAAGCAAGAATTGTAGACGTAAGAGAAAGAATTTCAGGCTGAAGGAAGGAAAAATGCCTGATGGAAAGTGTAGAGGGGTAAACTTGTGTGATCTGAGGTCTAGCCAGAAGAGTTACAGTTACATATCCAGTTGTCTTGTAAGTGTATTTTTAGTGATTGTTTAAATAGGGTTAAGGAGGAGATTGCAGTTATGTTAGTGGGTAAAGTGTTCCACATTTTGGCTATGAAATGAGTATAGGGAAGATCCAGCAGAGTTGTAAGGTTTAATTACTTGAAGAAGTTTATTGCTGGAGCGTAGGACTCTAGTACTGGAGTAGGGCTGTTTTAGGTTTTGCAATACAGGCATTTTGTCTGGGTAGTAAAGTACTTTGCGGGCAAATATGAGCTGGTTGTAGATGAGAAGATGGGGAGTTCGATCCAATTAAATCTTTTTAGGATTGAGCAGTGGTGTGTGAGATAAGAACCGTTAGAGGCGAATTTTGCAATTTTGTGATAGCAGGTTTCGAGTTTAGCAATATCAGATTTACTATGATTAGTAAGGATAGGGGAGGCATATAAGAGAGTGGACAAAAGGTGTGTTTGTGCAGTTTTCGTCTTAGTGCTATTTGTGAGGAATTACATGTTTCTATAGAGCCCTCCTAGTTTTTATGTACTTTTTTAATGGTGATAATCAAATCTCAGGTTACTGTCTATTTCAACGCCAAGGAATTTGGTGTGGGCGACAGGAGAGATAATGGTATTACTGTGAGATGCGATAGAGAAAGTGAGTGGTTGACTATTGAGGTTAGCCGGTGGAAATATAAGTTGGGTTTTATTAGGGTTTAGTATTAGTTGAGAGCTGGTAAGCCATTCCTCTACAGAGAGGAAAGAAGCCCGTGTTATTAACTGAAGTTCAAGGAGAGGAAAAGATTAGTGTCGAGTCAGCAGCATACTGGATGACTGAAACATGTAGTGAGGAGGAGTGAAGGTTGTTAGTAAAGATAGAAAAAAGTAAAGGACCAAGGATGGAGCCCTGGGGGATGCCTAGTGTAACTGGTAGTAGATGAGAGTGTTCATGCTTCCACTGCACTGCCTGCTGCCTTGCTTGTTAAATAGCTTTGAAACCAGGTAATGGTGGATCTGCTGAGGTTTAGTTCAGAGAGGGATTATATGAGTTTATTATGGTTAACCATATCAAATACCTTAGACAGGTCAAGAAAGTTAGCGGACACAAAGTTGCCATTATTTCTATGTTTGTTGACTATGAGTGAATGATACAAGGGCTATTGTGGTGCTATGGTATGGTCTGAAGCCACATTGAGTGCCAGTAAGAAGGTTTTGGGTGGCAAGGGAATCAATGAGTTGTGAGTAGATACACTTTTCCAATATTTTGGACAGGGGTGAGAGTTTCTTACCTCTTGTGAACTACCCCCGTTATGGAGTGGGATAATGTGAGATACTTTCCAGATGTCTGGGACTTGATTTTCTGATATGGAGTGGTTGATAAGAATGGATACTGGGTATGCAACATCTGCAGCTATTTTTAAGAATTCAGGTGGGAGGTTGTCAGCTAAGGAAGTGGGCTTTAGTTTCTTGAGGTGTTCTTTAACTGTGTCTGTAGGGACAGGATGGAAGGTAAAGCCATTGCTATTAGTAAGGAGTTCAGGAGCTGGGTAAGAAGATAAAAAGTTTTAGGAGTTTGAGAGTCTAAGAACTGAATCTGAAGTATATGTTGAATTGGGTGGGGACATTATGTGTGGAAAATGCAGAAGGAAAAAGGGGGCCCTCAGCCAGGAAGGTAACTAAATATAAACCCAAAAGAAAAAGGGGGATGGAAGGAGGGACTGAATACTGCAACAGTGAAGAGAAGGACATCTACTGTTACGTTAAGATTTTATCCAACTGTACTATGTCCTTCTACATCACTGTTGCAGTACTCACCTTTAGAAAGAGAGTACAAAAGCTCAATTAAAAGAGTGAGAGTTGGAAGGCTGGGAAGAGCCCTCAACATACCCATGCAAAAACTGAATAAAACCACACAGCGGGGGTGAGGTAACCTTAGAAAACACCACCACCAATGGCTATAATACACGATTGAGCAGTTTTCGTCTCTGTACTACAGACTTCATCAGAATAATTCAAATGTACAAATTACAAACATTAAATACAAGCTTCTATACTCCAACTGGTGAACCAATTAAATGTCACAAATACCCAGCCCACATTTTAACTATTAAATCCATTAAAAATATACGGATTCTAAGTAGATAAAAAATGATAAAAAGTAATAAATATAATACAACAAATAAAGTACAATAAACATCTCGATTTTAAATCCACAAATACAATATTCGTAGAAAATAGGCAGATCTTAATCTCAGTATAAGGGTGATGTGCAGAGCTGTAGTAACTACAGAGGAATTAAATTGATCAGTCACAGCATGAAGTTATGGGAAACAGTAGTGGAAGCTAGGTTAAGAAGGGACGTGATGATTAGTGATCAGCAGTATGGTTTCATGCCGGGAAAGAGCACTACAGATGCGATGTTTGCTCTGAGAGTGTTGATGGAGAAGTACAGAGAATGTCAGGAGGAGCTGCATTGTGTTTTTGTAGACTTAGAGAAAGCATATGACAGGGTGCCTAGAGAGGAGTTGTGGTACTGTATGAGGAAGTCAGGAGTGTCAAAGTATGTAAGAGTGGTACAGGATATGTACGAGGGTAGTGTGACAGCAGTGAGGTCTGCGGTGGGAGTGACGGATGCATTTAAAGTGGTGGTGGGGTTACATCAAGGATCAGCTCTGAGCCCTTTCTTATTTGCAATGGTGATGGACAGGTTGACAGACGAGATCAGACAGGAGTCCCCATGGACTATGATGTTTGCAGAGGACACTGTGATCTGTAGTGAGAGTAGGGAACAGGTGGAGGAGACCCTGGAGAGATGGAGATATGCTCTAGAGAGAAGAGGAATGAAGGTCAGCAGGACTAAGAATATATGTGTGTGTGAATGAGAGGGAGGATAGAGGAATGGTCAGGATGCAAGGAGTAGAGGTGACGAAGGTGGATGAGTTTAAATACTTGGGGTCTATAGTTCAGAGTAACGGTGAGTGTGGAAGAGAGGTGAAGAAGAGAGTACAGGCAAAATGGAGTGGGTGGAGAAGAGTGTCAGGAGTGATTTGTGACAGACGAGTACCTGTAAGAGTGAAAGGGAAGGTCTACAAAAGGGTAGTGAGACCAGCTATGTTATATGGGTTGGAGACAGTGGCATTTACAAAAAGGCAGGAGTTTGAGTTGGATGTGGCAGAGTTAAAGATGTTAAGATTTGCACTGGGTGTGACGAGGGTGGACAGGATTAGGAATAAGTATATTAGAGGGTCAGCCCAGGTTGGAAGGTTTGGAGACAAAGCCAGAGAGGCAAGATTACGTTGGTTTGGACATATGCTGAGTACACTGGGAAAAAGATGCTAAGGATGAAGCTACCAGGTAACAGGAAAAGAGGAAGGCCTAAGATAAGGTTTATGGATGTGATGAGAGAGGACACGCAGGTGGTTGGCGTGACAGAGCAAGATGCAGAGGACAGGAAGAAATGGAAACAGGTGAACAGCCAAAAGAAGATGATGAATCTCAGTAATGCACTCAGAGAGATCTGGTCATTAAGACCAGGAAACTCACATGCATTAGTTTTAATTTGCAATTTAAATTCTTTATATTCTAAAAGGTCATCAGAGGGACCCCCCCTGGTGCCCCAGGTTTACATGGTCAATAACAAAAAATCTTAAAGGTGCGCTGTGGGTATACATTGATGTGCTTAAAAAGGGCAGTTTTCTCATTTTTATTACTGATGTCATGTGTGTATTGCTAAATCCTTTGCTTAACTGCCCCTTTAGTTTTCCCTATATAAAACCCTCACATGATTGACAAAGGGCAATGTAAACCACACCTCTTGTGTAACAATAACATTTCTTTGTCGGTTTAATAATTCCTAAAGCCTTAATGTTCACCTGTTCTTGTTCTAAAATAAACTTACACTGAGGGCATCTACCACATTTGAAGGTTCCACCTTTTTCAAACTTTGCTGTAGTTCTCTCTAACAGTTCTTTCAAACACACTTCCTTTTTGTAAACCACATTAGGTCGTTCACCTAATAGTGTGTATATGTCCTGGTCCAAACTAAATATATTCCAATGTCTCAAAATGATACTCCTAATGTCATAGAACTGTAAGTTGCATGGTTGTACCAGTGCCCGCTGAAATCTTCCCTCCTCTAAAGTTGGCCCCATTTGTTGAAGGCCAACATTGGTGCCTAAAAGAATGTTTTAGGTACTCAAATCTCGCTTCCTTTTTACTTCATCCACAATACAGACAATGAATTGTTCAAGGTAACCCCTCTTCATCAACATCTGTAATAACTCCAAACACTCACTATCAAAACATTGCTGATCTGAAACCATTCTCGCCAATCGGACATATTGTCCCGTCACTAGTTCCCTCTTTTGGTGAATGGGGTGCCAACTACTAAACTGTAGTAATGAGTTTGAATATGTGGGTTTCCTGTACAGGGAGGAAGAGAATGATTTATTAGCATAATCCTTCCTTATGGTCACATCAAGGTAGTTTAACTTATCTTAACTTATCCTTATCAAAGGTCATAATGAATCTCAAAACAGAAGTGGTTTTGTTCAGGTATTCAAAAAAATCACCATGTTTCTCTTCTCCATCCTTCCAAAACAATACTATATAGTCAAGGTACCTGCCACATAGAGACCAAGAATTCTTAAATGGAGACTCAAGAACAAATAGGTCCTCCCATTGGGCCAAAACAATATTAGCAAGTGTGTCTGTCTAAAAATCTGGCTTTCAAAGCTCAAAAAATTGTTTTCCGGACAACTTCCATACACGTTCTAATTGCAAGAATAGTGGTGTGATCTAGCTGCGTGTTAAAACACAAGTAGTCATGAAAACATTCAATCCCTTGCCCGTGAAGTATGACTGAAAAAAGGTCACAAATGTCAATGGTGACCATTAATAAGCTATCATCATAATGTTCACTGGAAATCTTGGACAAAGTCCCAGGAGTCCCTAAATAAATAAATAAAGGTTGATGATCTAGAATACCCTTCAAATCTTGTGCTCAATATATTTGTCAATACAGAAAGGTTTAGAAGCCTTGGCGTCTACAACTGGACGCCAGGGGGGATTTAAGATACTTTTATGAATTTTCAGTACTCCAAATATGGCTGGAATCCGGGGATGTGACACCTGAAGGAACTCCTGCTCCCTCTAAAGTAATCTGCCCATTTAATAATAACACATCAAGAGTTAGGTCAACATTCCGGTAAGCTATATTCAGCTCGTTCCTGGACACTTCTTCATATGTACCATCATATAATATAGACAGCATCCTGTTAACATAATCATTTGATTCCATGACTGCAAGACCCCCACCCTTATCGGGCTTCATCACCCTGATTTCTTTATTTGACAGAATTTTATTTAACATATTTTCCTCTTGTGACAAATTAGTTGTATTTTGGTGAGTGACCCCTTCTAGATAAAGCCCTGATACCTGCCTCACAGAGTCTGTCATAAATTTGCACCGTGGGATATGTGTGTGTGTGTGTGTGTGGGGGGGGGGTTTAAATGTACCAGGCCTTCTTAGAATAGATACATTTGTTAAACAGTCAATGCTGTTATTCTGTTTAAAATACAGGGCTAAATTTAGTTTCCTACTAAACAGTTTCAGCTGTACAATAGTGTTAACAATATTGGCCTTCCTGGCTGGTACAAAACTGAGGCCTCCTTCTAGCAAGTCTGCCCACTCAGTGTCCACCGGTATTTGACTCAAGTTAAAATCTTCAAGTCTTTCCCAGAATTAAACATTACATCACACATCACTAGCCTTTATGGGAACGTTCAATCTCTCCCTCCTGTAAAAGGAAGTTTGTCGACCTCTCCCCCTCCTCGCCTCTCTCCCTGAGGGGCCTGGTAGTTTTGCGGGCCAACACTAGTAGTACCAGGTGCCACACCCCTCTGGTTCCTCAATCATTCTGATCTCCTCAGAGTGGGGCTCCCTAAAGAGTAATCGACTCCATCAGTAGTGTTTGTCCCATCCTCATTCACATTATCTGAGTTGGTATCAAAAATCCGATCCTATTTACTTCCTATCCCAATGGGGGGGGGTCAGGATAAGCCTTACCTCTATCGTATTCAATTTTATCTCAGAGTAGTTTTTTTTTTTTTCCTTTTTAGCTTTTAAGTTCCAACATAGAATTGTCAACAAAACTAACAGCAGCTTTATATCCATTTAATCTATGCGCAAACAGCAAGTCAGATTTTATACTGTTATCTACTCTGTTAATATCATTATTTAATGAAGTTAACTTATTAGTATTGTCTGCAATCAACAATCTTAATAATTCACATCCTTGTTTGTTGAATAAATTAATCAGTTCACGGTGCAATGTAGAGTCCTTAGCTAATCCTGTCTGGTATTTCCAGATGTGCAAGACCTTAGGTATATGCTCGTGCTTAAAACACTCATTTAGGTATCCATTTTCTAGTTGAATCTTCTTATATTTGTATACCAAATCATGAAAATTATTTATCTGTTGGTCTAGGCTCCCGTTGTCTGTGGGTGCACCTAGAAAGTCCGTTCTCCAAGTAACATCATTCCTGAGTCAGTCCTCAACTGAAAATGACGCAATATCCCCTTCAGATCTGTTTGAAACATTACATCCAAGTGATCCGGTGTTTGAACCATTGAAATTTAAAGGAGTAGTGCTGTTCACAACAGCATCCGAAAAATAAGCTCTCTGGGCAAGGGTGATGTAAGAAATATCAGAAGCCTGTGAACTGTTGGTCATAGTCCTACTGACCATGACAGGATCTTCCCTATTTAAAAGTCCCTCGCCCTTCTGAGTTAATTCAGTTAACAGCCATAAGGCAGCAATCAACTGCAAAACATCAGGTAAGTCAGGGTGCTTGCACTCCAGACTGCTTTTCTCCCCTGTCCATGACAAAACTAATAAACCAAAATATACAAAAACTGAATAAAACCACACAGCGGGGTCGAGGTAATCTTAGAAAACACCACCCACTAACGGATATAATACACAATTTGTGCCCTTTCATCTCGGTACTTCAGACTTCATCAGAATAATTCAAATACACAGATTACAAACATTAAATACAGGCTTCTACACTTCAACTGGTGAACCACTTAAATGTCACAAATACCCAGCCCACACTAACTATTAAATCCATTAAAAAACATACTGCTTCTAAGTAGATAAAAAATAATAAAAAAATAATAAATAAAATACAACAAATAAAGTACAATAATAATCCTGATTTTAAATCCACAAACACAATATTCATAGAAAATAGGCAGGCCTACTTAGAAGCAGTATGTGTTTTAATGGATTTAATAGATAAAATGTGGGCTGGGTATTTGTGACGTTTAATTGGTTCACCAATTGGAGTGTAGAAGCCTGTATTTCAATGTTTGTAATCTGTGTATTTGAATTATTGTGATGAAGTGTGAAGTACCGAGATGAAAGCGCTCAAATCGTGTATTATAGCCATTGGTAGTGTTGTTTTCCAAGGTTATCTCACCCAAGTTGTCTAGTTTTATTCAACATACCCATGCAGAGATAGCCTTAGCAAAACTTGCTCTGGCTCTAGAAACCATATCCAATTTATAATGCGTAGTAAAGGTATGCACAAAGGACTAGCTTCAAGGATGAAACTGTGCCCAAATGCTTGAAGAAAGCACCAGAAGCAACAGTGGAATGAGCTGTAAATGAAATAGACATGAAAAGAAAAACAAAGAAATAACATTAGATATTCAAGAGGGGATGGCTTGTTTTGAAACAGCTAAACCAAACGTCCCTGGATGAAAATAAAAAGAAAAGTCTGGTCGGACTTGCAAATCATCTAAAGTTTTATCCAAATAGTACCGGAGCTGTTTTGTGCAAATCCAAGGTATGCAGGACTCTTTCATTAGTGGACTGTGGAGAAGGAAAAAAGGAAGGAAGCTTTACTGCCTGTCTCAAGGACAAGTCATTAACAACCTTGGACATTAAAGACCCCCCCCCCAAACAGAGGTAAGATCAAAAACAACAGTCTTCCAGGTACAGCGTTGCACAGCTGAAACTGCAGACTCAAAAGGAGCCTTAGTAAATTTTTCCAAAACAAAATGAAGGTGCCAAGGAGGAGGAACAGGCTTCCTTGGGGGCCTAAGATGCAGGACACCTTTAAGAAACTGTTTAGACTTCAAAACGAGAAGCCAAAAGAGGATTCAAGGGCAGAACGGCAGAAATAGTAGACAAATGGTCTTTTACTGAAGACTAGGCCAAACCAGACTGGAGCAACTCACACCAAGTAGGAGAAAACCAGAGGGACACTCACTGAAAAGGGGTCCAGGTTATGAGCATGGCACCAGACAGAAAAATCTCTTACATTTGGACATACAAGAGTTTCTGGTGGCAGGTCTTCTTGCCTCCTGTAAAACCCTGAGCACATCCTCAGAAAAGAGGTGCCTAAAAGGGATCAAACCCTATCACCTACAATGTCAGTTGAGTGCACAAATCAGGATATAAGAGTGACCCTTGCCCTGTGTTAAGTGCTCCATCCGGTGAGGTAAAGTACAGTTGTGTACACTTACCATAAATGTAGATGTTCGAGTGTATTCACTGTTGTAGTCATTACATTTGGGTAATCTGCTGGCAGGCTGCCTTCAGTTGGCCTGAATAACAAAGTCTTGGGTCCTGCATCGGTTGCTGTCTTCTCTTCCATGACGTCAGGGGTATAAAACATGCAGCCGACGCGATTTTATTCAGTTTTCCTTGCCCCAGATGTCAGGTGCCTCCCAAATGGGGCGCAAAAAAAAATACATACATACACACACACACACACATATATATATATATATATATATATATATATATATACATATACATATACATATACATATACATATATATATATATATATATATATATATATATATATATATATATATACATACATATATATATATATATATATATATATATATACATATATATATATATATATATATATATACATACATACATATATATATATATATATATATATATATATATATACATACATACATATATATATATATATATATATATATATATATATATATATATATATATATATATATATAAATAAACAGTAAATACATAATGCATTTTAGAAACGTAAACTTTACCTTCAACTAAAAAGCAAATACACCACAAAGGCTTTTGAGTATAGTGAAGGAAAGAAAAGGTACAGAATGGGGGATGGCGGGTGGGTAACCCGGACTACAACAGTGAATACACTCGAACATCTACATTTATGGTAAGTGTACACAAATGTACTATGTTATTCATGTTTCACTGTTGCAGTCATTACATTTGGGTAGAA
>NC_056741.1:812865519-812880519 GCF_019279795.1 Protopterus annectens | reverse complement strand
CGGTTTGCTTCACTATTTCATTCTGTGACCAAAAGGACAGTCTGTGGGACTGGGTAGTCTGTTCCATGGTTAAGCTAAAAATGATGCCTCTTTCCAAGGGAAGATAAGCAGCAAATGCCAGTAAAACTACCAGCCCACAATTTATTTTTTACAAAAAAGTAAAAATCAGGTTAAAACTCTATGCCAGTCACACAAAGGAATAAACACACTTAATCTACAGAAAACATATTTTCAATTAGTTTTCACTATTTTTAAACTGACAGAAAAGAACAAGTGCTCCACTTAAAAGTACAGTAGAGTTTTGAGATGGTCTGTTAAAATGCAACACTCCTGGCATAAAATAATTTTCCCTTAGAGTACTAAAACATCAACAAAAATAAGAAATTGGAAGTTTCCCCCCAAAGAGCACTTATCTGTTCAGGAAAAGAAACCAAAAGCCAAAAAGTTAATCCTCAAAAGTCTCAAAGGAGCATGCTCTTCAATGGCAGTAAAGCTCTGAAGGGCTTTTAGCACAAACTTGTCTTTTAATTAGCTTAGTTCACGCTGCTTGACAGTTTGGGCATGTTGAACATGCCCTGAAGCTTTGCAAATTGTCAGGCTGTTATATTCTTGGCAGGATATAACCCCATATAGCTAAGGTTACTGCAGTAGTGATCAATATAAAGAACATTATATAATACTTATTTCTGAAAATACACTATGCACAGTGTTGCCACCTTTTAAAATGCCCAAAGTGGGACAGACGTCGGATTTTGCAGCCCGAAACATACCTACGGCCAGTACAAAGGACAAAACTTCACTTTTTTGCCTAAATAAAAGCTTATTCTTGTAGCATTTTAGTTGCTTATTCTGTTTCTTATAACATTTAGGTGTTTCAGATACAGAATAACTGTTTTATACAACTTTTACATAAAATATAGGAAATAATTTTGTCCTAAAATCTCAGGACATTTGCCATTTTTACAAATTCTTTGCAGGACACAACTGTCCAAAGAGGGACTGTCCCTCACAAAGTGGGACAGGTGGTAACCCTAACTATGCACATCAAGTAGTTCAACATTTTCAGTTGAAAAGAGTGGTGGATGTGGATGGGAGGAACTGATGAATGGAAGAGATCTGCTCATCTGACTGAGAATGTATTTGTTGTGTCAGCTCCTGCAGTTAAGTGCCCTGTTAAAATTTTCTTAACTGCTTATTTTCTCGATAAGTAAAAAGGTCTTGCTGCAGCATTCCACCTGTGGGCTAAGTCCAGAAATACATCCTGTTCAGCATCTATCAGTGAGGTTCTACTTCAGTTCCAAGTCTGGTTACGAGTACATTCTTTCAAGATGGGAAATAAGATGCTGTGAGGATCAGAAACCAACTCTTGGGCCAGACACTACACTTCAATGGCCAGTTTATACACAATTAAGAGTAGGGTGTCTCTGCTTACTGATGTACTTTATGAATGTGG
This sequence comes from Protopterus annectens, assembly GCF_019279795.1. Lineage (NCBI taxonomy): Eukaryota > Metazoa > Chordata > Ceratodontiformes > Protopteridae > Protopterus > Protopterus annectens. The sequence goes on along the minus strand of NC_056741.1, from coordinate 812,879,066 downwards.
TAATATCTGTGATTATATGCAGGGTTTCCTATATGCTACACCTGTTTGAATGCTTTTATGGCTAAAAGATACAGCCCGCCATGTATTTTGACACTGATTTGCTTTTTCATTTAACAGCGAGACACATGCCTTAAATTCTTTATTTCCCTGAAACCTCCACCCCCTGCACTGAAAGATACATGAACTACAGACTCCTTGGATTTATGTGCATCTGTATATGGTTTGAAAGGGCCGCCTGACTTGAAATTCCCCCCCAACTTATTGCACCCTAAGTGGTTGTTCTTAACACAAGGCAGTACAGGGAACAGGGATAGCACACAGCAGGAAGTGGAGATGCTTGCAACATCTGCCCTCCAAGTACCACTGCAGTTTTCCTCATGTTAAGTTTTGCTAAGGTGACCTGGTGTATTCCCTTCCTATAATCAAGTTCTGCTGTTGTACAAAACTGAAGAAAGTGGCAAGAAACACCATCTATGACAGGAGCAATGCCACTTCAGTGGTGGTGTCAAAGATCTCCCAGGGATAAGCACTGGGAATGTAGAAGCAGGCCAAAGTGAACTGCAGGAAAATCTGCTTCTTTTCTTGGCTGGAGGCAGAGTGGGACAAAAATTAAGGCAAGGGTAGATGTGAATGCCCCAAATTCTACAATATGCAATTATTTATGCATTTATTTACTTATTTACTTACATACAATAAGTATGTACTTGTTTCTGCTGACTGGGTGGAAAATCCCTTTTCAGCAGAGTCCTGAGGAAAAAAAAACCTCCAAATTACTGGAGTTAGGCTCATTGATGATACCCTGGGTGCAGCAGAGAAACCAAAGGACAAGGATGTAAACTAGTAATGAGCACCCCCTGCTTTGAGTCTCAGCCACTGTCTTACGTGTTCTGGCAGTGGATATGTGGAAGCATGCATCTCTGATGTCCAAGATAACCATAAAAGCCTGAGGAAAGAGGAGAGTTAACAGTGTCTGTAAGGTTAGTATTTTGAACTTTACAGTCTTAGGCATTTATTTAGCTTTGTCAAGATTAAAATGGGCCTTCCACATCAATCTTCTCTTGTGACTAGAAATTTATCCTAAAGAAAAACCTTTGACTTTCTCCTGCTCTGGGACACAGTCTCAATAGCTCCCAATGTACAAGCTCCAGTAATATTGGCCTAACATGTCTCAGTTTTCTGGATACTTAAAGGAATGGGGAACAGAAGCTTTCTCATAGACATACCACTCAACTGTCCAGATTTGATTCTCATACGTTTGGTCTGTTCCTTAAAAAATTTGTGGTTTTCTGGCAAATCATGGAGGACTGAAATCCCTATACAATGACAAATGTTTGAGTTTCAGACTTCATGTCCTTCAGAAAATACATACTAATTTTCTACGTTTACAACAGCAATATTTAAAAATCTGTCATTTTGGGCTTTTGTCCCACCATTATTTTACACTTTATATAGATTTCTTGTCCTAAAAGGATGACAGGTATGTTCACAGTTCATAGGACCAAAGTATCTTTAGCAATACTTGACCACTCTTTCAGAAAGTGAGAAAAGCAAGTATGGATTGATAGGTTTTCCATCGCGGTGGGATATGAGAGGTAGGAGAATGGAGGAGTCCAGCAGTTCACAGCTGCCCCCTTAAGTCTCGTCCCTGGGCTTCCTTGTTTGGTCAACTACCCATTTTTTTTCTAAAGTGACCTTTTTAGTTTTATCTTGGTTTCTCTTATCCAGCCAACAGTGTAATGGATAGCTTTTAATGGGGTAATTTCTACTGAACATAGCTGGTTGAGGGGTGAACATACAGTTGTGTCTGGATGTCTAAACTGTTGCAGTAATAATCTCTTGGGATTTCCTGCTGCAAAAAAAAAACTTGATTGGCCCAGTATTAGATATTTGCTCCTCTCTTCCTAGCCCAGTAGTCACCCTCCCTTCCAAAGTCAAAACATCAGGGTAGAAGGGTTGGACTGGTGCCATTCTCAAGTCTTTCTTGTCCTCAAAGGATTTAAGCCCCACTCTTCTAGTCCTAGGCCAGGGGCACAACCCACCCATTCTGTCCCCGGCAGGGTTAGGGTAAAGAGATCCTATCTACAGGTCAAACAAATCCCACTCAATTACACAAACTCAACTCCCGGATGACCTACAGACCCCTCAAGAAAACAGCTAATAGGCCAGAAACTTATACTCAATCCCTCAAAAACAAAAGCAATGTTATTTGGAACCAACCAAAAAATAACCAAACCATCAAACTTTCATAAGATTAAAGATGTTAATGCCATCATAGAAACTAACACATCCTTCAAATACCTTGGCATTTATCTAGACCACTTTCAACTTTCAATTATACATTCAAAATATATTACTGTTCTGGACAAACTCTTCTATCCACACCAACCAAAGTTGTCAAAGACAATGGAATACTCTTATCTCAATTTGAATATAGACTACCTATAATAGCTGCTGCCTCAAAATAAAATGCCACCACCCTGCAAACAATCTCTAATAAAAACTGCCAGTTTATTAATAACTCCCTAATTAATTAACACCACTGAGTCTCACCAAAACTAAATGGTTCTCAATACAATTGACAGCCAACCTCCTACTAGGATCACTAATTCATAAAGCCCTTTCTCCTGAGCCATCTTCCCCTCTCACACAAACTTTTCACCAAAACCCCCACATATAATCTCAGTGGTATCTCTCAATCTCAACCCACCTTATTAACTCTATAAATTAAACTTCATTGCAATGACTATGCATTCTTCATCCTAGCACCTACACTGTCATTCCATTCACCTCTCGATCAGATTATCAGATTTCAAACAGTTCAATGAACACCTCTTTAACCAAAGTGCTGATGGACCCTTCTACCTATTGTAAATAAGACAGCTGTACTGTGTGTGTTCATCATACTTTCTTGCAGTAATAACCTCTTGGGAAGATTCCCAAAGCTACAGAAAGGTGACTGGAAAATGTCGATCAGGTAGTGGCTAGGATTTAGGGGACAGGTTATACTGCTTAGAAAAAGAGTGTACTGAGGACCACGTGTCTGCTTCTGGAATATCTTGATTCAATAACCCCCCCCACGATGAAGGCAGTAGTGGTACCTGTGGCCCTTGTATAACGAGTCCAAATATGCTCAGGTATTTTTTGTGCCATGATGCTTGCAGCAAAAGGAGATAGAATTAGAGATCCACTTACAAATTATTTACTTACTCACTATTTTACATCATTTGTTATGAGCAAAGGCCACAAAGTTGTCAGACTTTCTGAAATTTTTTATTACAGCCAGGTAAAACCAGAGTTGTCTCTGCACATCTAAGGAGTGCAAAGTCCACTTTCCTTTGTTCTGTGGGTTTGGTGAAAAAGGTAAGAAAGTACATTGCTTGAGTTAAGGTGAGCACTGCTACCACCTTAGGCATGAAGGTGGTGTTATTTCTCAGTGAAACTGTTTGGGTGAAACCAGAAAAAGGGTTCTTTACACATTAGTGGCTGTAACTTGGGGATTCTCCTAGATTAGGTAACTGCTACTAGGAAGGCTGTTTTCCACAGGAATTTAATGTCTGAAGAAGTGGCAGGCTCAAGGAAGTGGTGGTGCAAGGTGAGTTTCTCCAATACAAAACTGAGGTTCCAGGGGGCTGCAAGGGCCCTCCTGAGTGGCTGCAAGTGGATAATGACTTTTACGAAAATAGAGTTGTGTAAGAACTTGCCATAACAGTAAACGTCCAACTTATCACTGTTGCAGTATTACTTACTGTTGGGATATCCTGCCAAAGGTAGCCATATGTTCAGCCAGCATACCAAACCTTGGCTCTTCCATGTGCCACACGTCAGAGATATGTCCTACATCTGAAAGTGTGAGGTACATAACTGACGTACAAGTGCAAAACCTTCAGAACTGAATTGCCCCAGAACAATAGGAGCAGCAGACAAAGTGCAAAACAAAATGGTACATGTACATCACAAAAAAGGAAAAGCCTTCTCATTCTGAGAAGAAAAAAAGAGAAAATGCAACAGGGAGAAGGAAGGAGAGACTGAATACTGCAACAGTGATAAGCAGGATATCTCTACTGTTATGGCAAGGTCTTACAAAACTGTACTACATCCTTCCTTAATCACGGTTTCAGTATTCCATATTATTGGGAGAGTATAAAAAGCTACTGAACAAAATGGGAGGAGGCAGAAGAAAATGATGAGCTCCCAAAACAATTTGCTTTAGAAACAGAAGAAACAGCTTGCATGGAAACTGCATACCTAATTTCTTGTCCTGGAAGGAAACAAAAGCTGTTCAGATTTCCTAAAATCTTTAGTCTTGTCTAGGTAATATCAGAGCTGTTTATTAAAACCCAAAGAATGAAGAATCCTCATTTTTATTCTGAAAAGAAGGAAAAGGAGGGAAGTCGAATAATGTGATTCAAAGACAAATAATTGACAACCTTAGGCAAAATATAGGATTAGTTCTGAGAAACCCTCTGTCACTGTGGAAAGCTAAAAAAGGAGGAAAGGCCATATGAGCCCAAAGATCAAACTCTTGTCTGAAATCAAAGCCACCAATAAGACAGTTTATCTGGTACAAAACTTTAAAAGTGGAAGAGTCTGCTGGTTTAAATGGTAGCTGGGTCAGCTTTTCAAGAACATAATTCAGGTCTCAAGAAGGAGTTTTTTTTTTTGGGGAGGTCTACAATGAAAGACAACTTTTAGAGACTGTTTGACCTCAAACCTGGATGAAGGTGGTGGATACAGTGGTATACAGGCAAAGATAGCTGACAAAAGTTTTAAAAGAAGAATATGCCAAACTAGAACTGAGCAACTCAAACAGATAGGAAAGAACAGTAGGAATCCCCACTGAAAATGGGTCCTGTTCACTGTTGGGATGCCAAACAAAAATCTCTTCCATTTAGCTACATAAGATTTTCTAGTAGTGGGTTTTCTTGCCTCCCATAAAATCCAAAGTACAACCTCAGAAAAGTCCCAGAAAGGAATCACAACCTTGAATGTCAATTGTAGGCTGAGAAGATGAAGGTGAGTAAGACAGCCCTTGTCTTGTTTGACGTCCATCTTGTGGGTAACTTGTGATGATTACCCTTGGCTAGGTAAAGGATAAGGGGAAACCAATGCTGTCTGGGCCAAAAGGGAGTCACAAACAAGATTTTGGGCCTGTCCACCATAATCTTATTAAGGACCTTTGACAACATACCAAGAGGGGGGAACCCATATAGTAATCTTTTTCTCTCTCCAAGATCGGGATATGGTGCCCAGTTTTCAAGCCAAAGGATTTGACATTCTGGAACAGAACTCAAGGGAGGCAAACAGATCCACCTGAGGAGTAGGCCATCGATGAACAATTACTAAGAAAACTTCCGTGTGCAACATCCACTCATTAAGATCTGTTCTGGATCTGCTCAAAGTGTCTGCCATTGCATTATTTCATGAAGGAATGTGCACTGTCTTAAACTGATAAACGTCAAAATCCCATGCTGACAAGGTTAGTCTACAAAGGAGATAAAACTTTGATTCTTAACATTTCTGAGCCTTGGGAACCTTAGAAAGCTTTTTGTTTTGAGACTCAGTAGCCTGAGAATCAAGGTCAAGGCTTTAAGAACAGGAGGAGCAGCAGATGATGCAGGAGAATGAATCCAAAGGAAAAAAAAGTTATGTCTTAACATAACATTCCATCTATGTTGCTAATCTTCACTTATCCTTGACTGTGGGGTTAAGTTCCGTATCTCAAAACCAACTCTGCCATTATTACAGCTCGCACCTTGCAAAAAGTCTAGAGTTTACCTCTACCAAGAATACCTCAGATGGCGTTTGCATAAGATAGTGACAGACAGGAAATAACAGATCAGAGACCATATATGTATTCATAAAGGAATAATCCAGTGTGTTGGGACAGATCTGTTCCAACAAGAAGCCCAAAAGGCAGAGTGAAAGAGGATGGGGATGTCAAGGATAAGTGAAGATGGACACATTATGGTAGACAGTTCCCAGCTACCAAAATCTTGGGAGGTCTCACGAAGAACATTCCTGAGCATCATCGAACCAAAAGATGCTCGTCCCCTAGAGACCAGAACCAGCTTGTAATAAGTAATAAAGGTATGTGGGGATGCCCAAGTAGCCGCTGCACATATAACAGCTACAGAAGCTTTGACATGGAAGAATGCAGAAGCATCTACTGCCCTCTTAGAATGTGCCTTTACAGGTCCTGGCAACTGCACTTTTGTCTGTGACGATATTCACCTTTATTTGAAAATTTGGGAAAAAATATGGGAATTTGTACAGTCTGACTGACATTAGTGTCAGATGCTACTTTCGGTAAAAATGAAGAAATGATTTGCAAAGACACCCTTGTCCTTATGAAAGATTAGGTAAGGAGGCTTGCAAGATGAAGCCTGTAACTCAGATATCCTCCTACCAGAAGTAATAGCAACAAAAAATGAGGTTTCCAGGATAAATACTTCAAATTGCAATTTGCGAATGGTTCAAATGGGGGATTAATTAAAGATTGTAGCACCAGATTCAAGTCCCAAGGTGTAGACGGATCCTTGTATGGAGATTTCTGCGAAAAGGTTTCTTTCAGAAAGGCTTTATAAAGTTTGTGTGACATTAGAGCTGTATCAGACCATTATTAAAATCTGAAATTGCAGCTAAATGAACCATTATAGTAAAGGAGGATGCCTCTGCTTCGGGAACGATGCTTGAAATTCCAAGACCTTATGAACTAGTGCAGAATATGGGTCGAGATTACTGCTTGTAGCCCATTTTGAAAAGTTTTGCCACTTGCTGATGTACAATCATCTAGTCGAAGGTTTGTGGAAGCTAGAACAATTCGGTCAACTGGGGCAATAAGGCTAGTATGCCTGGCAATCATTGGAACTGGAGAAGTCACGAGCTACGCTTGAGCTTTTGAAGATTCAGATGAATGAGTCTCTCTGGATGGGACAGTAGGTCTGGAGCTGGGTCCAGCGTCCAAGGTTTCTGAATTAAGTGAGGCCACAGAAAGGGAAACCATATCTGTTGAGGCCAGAAGGGAGCAATGAAAATTACCCTGTTCCTTGACCTGTTGGCTTTCTTCAGAAATTGGGAAATGAGAGAAATCAGGGGAAGGTATACAGTAGACCAGGGGGCCAATCTTAAAGGAGAGCATCTCTCGATGACTCCCCCGGAGGATGAGGGCAAAGTAGCTGCTGCACTTGCTGTTTAGAGGGGATACAAAGAGACTGCAGAAGGGCTGGCCCCACTGATGGAATATCCTTTGTGCCACGAAACGGTTGAGAGACCACTCGTGAGGAGTCAGGATGCTCCTGCTCAATTTGTCAGCCCATCATATTGGAGCTCAGCAGCATATGTGTTGCAGTTAGAAAGCAGTCAGATGACATTGCCTACTGCCATACCCTGAGAGTGCTTTTAGACAAAGAAAGGGGAAGATCTGGGTATCCCTTGTTTGTTGATGTACCAAACTCAGACATGTTCTGCTTGGATCGCAACTGTTCTCAAGGGAAGGGTTTCTTGGAATGCTTGCAATGCAAGAAACACTGCCCTCATCTCTAGAACACTGATGTGCAAACTAGCCTCTAACTGGGACCAAGTGTCTTGGACTGTCTTTCCCAGATGTCCCCCCAGCCCTATCCAGGATACATTCGTTGTCACTATGGCTTGGGGTTGAGGAGGGACAAATGGACGGCCCGATAGAATCTCATCTGAATGGAGCCACTACCTCAAGTCCTTTTTGCATAAATTGGTGATCAGTACCTGATGGGACACTGGTTGATTCAGTAATGACCATTGTGATGCAAAAAGCCATTGTAGAATTCGCATGAGAAACCTTGCAAGGGGAACTAAACTGATGGTGGCCACCATAGATACTACTCTGTAAACAGTACTGCAGTCACTGTTCTGTTGTGAATAATCTGGCTGACTTGTGATTTTATTCTTTGAAGTCTTTCTTGGGGTAGAGAAGTGATACAGGTGCTTGTGTCCAACACCACTCCTATGAGCTCTAAATGCCATGTTGGCTGTAGATGGGATTTTTTTATTGTTTACAGTGATTCCCAATGAGAACCTAGTGTGAAGAATGTAGTTCCTTGCCCTCGCAGTAGATGCCTGGTGGTTGCGGTAATGAGCCAGTCTAGGTATGAAAACACACAAAATCCTTGCAGTCTAAAGTGGGCTGCTACCACTCGCATGCATTTGGTGAACACCCTAGGGGCTGTGGTGAGACCAAAGGGCAGGGCACTGAACTGATAATGACAGGCTCCCAGCCGAAGTGCAAAAAATCTTCTAGAATGTTTGTCTATTTTTATGTGATAATACACATCCTGAAGATAGTACAGTTTTGTACCTACCATAAATGTAGATGTCCGATAGATATGCAACTGCAGTCCTGACATATGGGGTTGTCCTGCCTCAGGCAGCCCTTCAGTCGTCCAGATTCCAAAGTCTGGGTCCGGCGTCGGCAGATGTCGCCTCCCCGACATCAGAGCGGCTGGAGTATAAAGGCATCCACCGACGCCATCTTCTTCAGTGTTTCTTGCCCCAGATGCCAGGTGCCCTCCAAGGAAGGCTAAATTTTGTGAATGGATAATCAAAAATTTTCAGACATGCACAACAGTAATAAACTGATACACCATAACAGATATCCCCAGCTAAAAAGGAGAGGGAGAATGGACCCAAGGAAAAAAGCAGAGGGGTAGGAGGGAGGGAAACCCTGACTGCAGTTGCATATCTATCGGACATCTGCATTTATGGTAGGTACAAAACTGTACTATGTCCTTCAAGATTGCAACTGCAGTCCCGACATATGGGTTGAATACCATAGCCAAGCTGGGGGTGGTAGGATCTAAGCAAGGGATGGTGTAGCTAAAAGACCCTGCAGGACTGCAGAAGCAAAGCCTCCTCGGGATCTGGAGTATAAAGGCAGGTTGTAGTGTTTGGTAAATGTATGCACGGAGCTCCATGTAGCAGCCTCTAGAATGTCCTTTGTAGCCACTCCTCTTAGAAAGGCTGTGGATGTGGCTATAGCTCTGGTTGAGTGTGGTCTAATATTGGCTGGCACACCCTTTCCATGGAAGGAGTAACAGAATCTGATGCAGTGTCCAATCCATTTTGAAATAGTTTGTTTGGAGACTGCCTTTCCTTGTACTCCGGCAGCATAGGCTACAAATAGTTGGTCAGACTTCCTGGTGGTCTTTGTTCTGTCCAAGTAGTAGCGTAATTGTCTGTGTATGTCTAAAGTATGCAGCAGCTTTTCCCCTTTGTTTTGATGATTGGGAAAGAAAGTAGGCAGGTGAATTGCTTGATTTAGAGACACCCTGGATATCACTTTTGACATGAATGAAGGATTGGTCCTTAGAGAAACTCTGTCCTGATTGAAAATGAGAAATGGAGGTACTGCCATGAGGGCCTGTATCTCCGAGACTCTTCTTGCTGAGGTAACTGCCAACAGGAGGACCGTTTTCCAGGAGTGAAATTGCATTTCTGTAGATGCTGCTGGTTCAAAAGGAGGAAGAGTTAATTTTTCCAAGACGTAGTTGAGGTCCCACATGCAGGAACTGGTTGTTTTCTGGGAGGTTTGATATTCTTTATCCCTCTTAGAAACTGTCTTAGCAAGGGATGCGAAAACACAGGTGGGTCACAGTTGTAATTTGCTGAGATTGCTGAAGCGTGAATTTTAATGGAGGAATATGAGGCCACTATGAAACATTTCTGCCAAGTATTCTAATATGTGAGGTATGCTCATCACTGATGCATCCAGGCCCTTTTTGGCATTCCAGATGATGAATCTCTTCCACTTGGCCGAATAGGTTTTTCTGGTGGAAGGACTGCATGCTTCCAGCAAGATTTCCTGAACCTTTTCGGAGAGGGGGACATGGGTCAAAGTCATGGAACCCTCCAAGCTGTCAATTGTAATGTTTGCAGGTTTTGATGAACAGTCCAGAATTGTGTTAAGTTAGGAGCAGAGGCCATTGGGGCAAAGGCCACGGTTTGGTGTGAGTTATGCTCAGTAGCAAGGGATACCAATGCTGCCTCGGCCAGTCTGGAGCTATCAATATTCCTTTTGGTTGCTCTGCTTTGATCTTCAGTAACACCTTGGTCAGTAATGGTAGAGGAGGGAATGCATAGATGTTTAGGGTATTCCAGCTGAAGGAGAGAGCATCCGTTCTCCAGGCTAGAGGATGGTGTGTCCTTGAGCAGAACCTGTCCAGGTGGTGATTGAGATGAGAAGCAAAGAGATCTATGTCCGGTCTTCCCCATGCAGATGTTATTTTTGAGAAAATGTGTGGATGCAGCATCCATTCGTGTGGCTCCACAAAATTTCTGCTCAACCTGTCCGCCAGAACATTGTCCTAGCCCGGAACAAACTGGGATTGTAAATGGATGTTCAGTTTGAGGGACTTTTCCCAAAGAGCCATTGTTAGTCTGCAGAGGGGATACGAGTAAGTGCCTCCTTGTTTGTTTATATACCACATGACAGTGGTGTTGTCTGTCCTTATTAGCAGATGGCCTTGTTGAAGAGATTTTCCAAAGGCTTCTATTGCATGCATCACTGCCAACATCTCTTTTTGATTTATGTGCAGAGGCATTTCCGTGGGAGTCCATTGACCTTGAATGCATCTGTCCTTCATGTGCGCCCCCCCATCCATGATCTGAGGCGTCTGTTGTAATGGTTTGACTTGCTTGAGCTTTGTTGAAAGGCATGCCTTGGTTTAAATGGCTTGCTTGAGGCCACCACAGAAACTCCCTTTGCAGGCATGGAATGAGTGGTATTACGTCTTCTAGGTTGTGGTTGTGCTGAGACCATAAGCTTTTTAGGTACCATTGTAGCTTTCTCATGTGTAGTCTTGCCAGAGGGATCAGAAGAATGCAAGATGCCATGAAACCCAGGGTCTGCAGGATCTTCCTTGCAGTCAGCTGGGTACGTTTTGCCAGGCTTTTGAAGTAATCTGGTAAATGCTGCTGTTTCTCCTCTGTGAGGAAAGCCATTTGTGATTGTGTGTCCAGTTTTGCTCCTAGAAAAATAATCTTTTGGGATGGCAATAGTCTTGATTTTTGAATGTTGACTGTGTATCCCAAAGCCTGTAGCAACTGAATGACATAGTCCAAGTTTTTTATCAAGGTTTGTTTGCTGTCTGCTTGTATGAGGCAGTCGTCCAGGTAAGGGTATATTTGAATCCCCCTGGAGTCTGCAATGTGCAACTACTGATGCCAGGCATTTTGTGAATACTCTGGGCGCAGTAGATAAGCCAAACGGCAATGCTGAGAATTGATAATGCTCTGTTCCTGCAAGAAATCTGAGGTATCTTCTGCAGCTGTGTCTGATTGGGACATGCAGGTATGCCTCCTTATGGTCCAGAGTAACCAGCCAAGACCCCTTGCCCAGCATGGGAAGGAGTTGCTGTAACGTCAGCATTTTGAATTTTGGCACAATGAGAAAGGTGTTTAGAACGGACAAGTCCAGTATAGGCCTCCATTGCTTTTCTTTTCTTGGAACAAGGAACAGTCTTGAATAGAATCCCTGGCCTTGTTCCTGAGGAGGAACCTTTTGTATAGCTTTTATTTGTAACAGCTTTGAAACTTGTAAGAGAGCCTCTGCCCTTTGATTTTGTGGCAGGTTTGGCATGCCTTGTCTGGTTGGTAAGGTGTGGAAGTGGAACCTGTAACCTCTGTCTATTATGTCCAGAATCCATTTGTCCTTGGTTAAAATGTGCCAGTTCTTTGAGAATAAGGATAATTTTCCGCCTAGAGGTGCTTCTCTCTGAGCCTTGGTAGGCGGAGTGAAAGTCAAGTCATTGTGATTGTCCCTGTGGTGCAGGTGAACTCCCTGCGCCACTCCTCTGATTTGGTGGTTGCCATTGGCGGCCCCTGTAGGAGCCTCGGTATTGCCCTCTACCTCGAGCACGCCTGTTTTTTCCTCTTTGAAACTTGTCTGAGTCTGGAAAGGACCAATTCTTTGAAGGCCAATTTCTGCTGAATCTGGGAGGCTGAACCTGGAGGAAATCCTTGACAGTCTGTACTGATTTTGCCTTTTCCTCAATAGACTTCAACACATCCTGTGCATTAGCACCGAAAAGCTTCTGTTTTTCCAGAGGTGCATCCAGGAGCTTAACTTTAACATAGTCTGGCAGTGGCTGTTCTTTCAACCAAGCATGTCTATGTATAACAGCCCCTGTCATGGCTGGCCTACATGAAGCTTCCAATGCATCATAACCACACTGAAGAAAATGATTGCTAACCTGCTGAGTGTTATGAACCAAATCCTGCAATGCCTTTCTATCTATAGGCTCAGGAGAGGCTAACCTTTTCTGCAAATCATCCATTAAGTAATCCTGGTACTGAAATATATAAAAAAGACAGCTGAGTGACCTCATGGCAAGGGTGGAAGAGGTATAAACTTTTTTGCCCCATCTCTCCAGGGACCTACCTTCCCTGTCTGCTGGCAGAGGCCCTGTGAAATAGTTTCTAGATCCACAGAGTGGGCCTTAAAGAGATGCTTATGGGTTTCAGGGACCCTGTAATATCTGTCAGGCTTGACAGGAGCAGGAGGGAGAGAATCAGGCGAGGCACTGGAGTCTGAATATACATCATCGAGGACATCCAACACTGGAGGAATAGCTAAAGGTCTGTGTTGGGGTAGCTTAAGGAAGGTACGTAGCCTTTTCCTGGAGTCAGAAAATTCCTGACCCTGCCACTGAAAATGCTCTCTCATGGAGTGGAGAACTTCACCAAAAGAAATATCCTCTGGAGGGGAGGCAGAGGGGATTGAATCCTCAGCATCCGAGTCCTCATAGGCCTGGAAGGATTCTTCCTGGGTATCTGAGTGCTCTGAATCCTCAGAGGCTTCATCTGAAGAGAGGGTGTCTGTCTGCTAAGTTCTAGGCCTTTTATCAGCAGGCGGCTGAGAACCTCTGTCTGGGTGCGGCTGAGAACCCCTGATAAGAGAGATTAGATCTGCAGCAAGAGTCATGATCTATCAGTAGAGGGACCCTGAGTAGTAGATTTATGATGGGCCTTGGCCTGGCTGGCAGCCTTAGCACGTGCAAAGGCCTTGATGGACATGGATACCGGAGGCCTAGCTGCCCCACGTGCAGGGGTAACCTTGTCCACAGGTATGGTGTCGGGTAAATCTAGAGCTTCGGTTTCTGGAGGAAAATCAACAACCGGCACCGGTGAAATCTCCGGCACCGAAGAACGCGTTAAAGTGGTGTCGTCGGCCTGGGGCGGTTGAATTACCGCTTCCGAAGGGACCGATGCACTCACGGAGGCCTTAGGCGTGGTATCAGTGGACGACGCGGGCCGAGGGTGTCGGTCCCGGTCCTTGCGTTTTTTGGTAGATTGTGCTGTCGGTTGTTCCGATGGCATGATATAAGCGAAAGATTTGCCAAAAAAGTCTTCGGCAAATTCTGCCTGGCACCTGAGTGTGCGCTTATTAAAGCAAGCACAGGCAGAACAGGCCGAGACGTCGTGGTCTGGGCCCAGGCAAGGGAGGCAGTAAGAATGGAAGTCCTTATGAGATATTTGTTTACCACAAGACAAACAATTATTAACTTTTTCAATTT